>NC_057803.1:277289308-277522125 GCF_018294505.1 Triticum aestivum | reverse complement strand
TGGGAGAACTTAGGCGAGTGCCGGACTGCAGCTAAGCCCCCGAGTGGGAGGATTGCTCGCCACTCAGTAGGATTTTATAAACTTAGGCGAGTATTGGACTGCAGCTAAGCCTCCGAGTGGGAGAACTTAGGTGAATGCCGGACTGCAGCTAAGACCCCGAGTGGGAGGATCGCTCACCACTCGGTAGGATTTTACAAACTTAGGCAAGTACTGGACTGCAGCTAAGCCTCCGAGTGGGAGAACATAGGCGAGTGCTAGACTGCAGCTAAGCCCCCGAGTGGGAGGATCGCTCACCACTCGGTAGGATTTTCTTTCGAGCTTAGGCGAAACGGATTCGCGGCTAAGCCTCCCGAGTGAGAGGCTTGCTCATCACTCGGTCAGATTTTCTTTTGAACTTAGGCGAAACAGATTCGCGACTAAGCCTCCCCACGTGGGGTATTTCGGAGGTAAATAAAAGCAACAACAATCATGCGAGAAGACTGAAAAGCTCTTGTCTTAGACGGACAAATTACAAAGGTACTTCTTATTACATTTTATTGAAACGAGTGCTTAAGTATAAAAGGGGCAGAGCAGCTCCGCCTTCCAAGCCCGTGGCTCGTCTTTCCAATGCTCAACACTTTAAAGATGGTATGCTCCATTGTGGAGAACTTTGGTGATGACGAAGGGGCCTTCCCAAGCCGGGGCGAGCTTGTGTGGTTTCTGTTGATCCACTCGAAGAACGAGGTCTCCCTCTTGAAAGGTTTGTCTCCTCACGTTCCTGGCATGGAATCGACGCAAGTCTTACTGATAAATGGTCGACAGGATCAAGGCCATCTCTCTTTCCTCCTCTATGAGATCGACTGAATCCTGCCGGGCCTGCTCTGCTTCTCCTTCGGAGAAGAGCTCGACTCGGGGTGCATTGTGGAGCAGGTCACTTGGCAGAACAGCTTCGGCTCCATAGACCAGGAAGAAAGGAGTTTGTCTAGTCGACCGATTGGGAGTTGTCCTCAAACCCCACAGAACTGACGGAAGTTCATCGACCCAAGCGCCTGCTGCGTGTTTGAGATCAGCATCAGTCGGGGTTTCAATCCATTGAGTATTAGGCCATTGGCTCTTTCTGCTTGTCCATTCGACTGGGGGTGAGCGACTGAAGCATAGTCGACTCGTGTGCCTTGAGAAGCGCAGAAAGTTCTAAACTCATCAGAATCGAAGTTCGACCCGTTGTCCGTGATGATGTTGTGTGGAACTCCATATCTGAATGTCAGTTCTCTGATAAAACTGACAGCGGTGCTGGCTTCAAGGTTCTTGATAGGTTTAGCTTCGATCCATTTGGTAAACTTGTCGAATGCTACGAGCACATGAGTGAATCCGCTCCTACCAGTTCTCGGTGGTCCAACCATATCCAATCCACAAACAGCAAAGGGCCAGACGAGGGGAATGGTCTTGAGGGCTGACGCTGGCTAGTGAGACATGTCAGAGTAAAACTGGCAGCCTTCACATCTGTTGACTATATGTTTCGACATTTCATTTGCTCATGGCCAATAAAATCTGGCTCGGTATGCTTTAGCCACGATGGCCCGAGAGGACGCCGGTGACCACAGGTCCCCGAGTGGATGTCGTTCAGGATCATTTGACCTTCTTCTGGCGTTATGCATTTCTGACCGACTCCAGTCACGCTTTCCTTGAACAGTTGTCCTCTTATCACAGTAAAGGCCTTGGATCGACGGACGATCTGTCGAGCCTCTTCCTCGTCCTCCAGGAGTTCTTTCCTAAGGATGTACACAATGTACGGCACTGTCCAGTCGGGAGTAATGGCCAGAACCTCCATGATCAGGTCGACCACGGCTGGGACCTCGACTTCAGTCGGATCTGTGGCGCTCCTAGGCTGCGGGGGCTCTTGAGTAAAAGGATCTTCCTGAACTGTCGGTGTGTGAATATGCTCCAAAAACACATTGCTGGGAATGACTTCTCTCTTGGAACCTATCTTTGCCAAGTCATCGGCTGCTTGATTTTTCAGTCGGGGTATGTGATGGAGCTCTAACCCCTCAAACTTCTTTTCCAACTTCCTCACCGTGTTGCAGTAACCAGTCATGGCTGAGCTTCTAACGTCCCACTCCTTCATCACTTCATTGACTACCAAATCTGAGTCGCCGTAGACCATGAGGCGACGGACGCCGAGTGAGATGGCCATACGCAACCCATACAGGAGTGCTACATATTCAGCTTCATTATTGGAGGAATCAAAGTGAATCTAGAGGACATATCTGAGCTTGTCTCCTCGGGGGGATACCAGAACCACCCCAGCACCGGAACCATTCAACATTTTGGATCCATCAAAGAACATGGTCCAGTGCTCCAAGTGAACTTGAGTTGGCAGTTGTTGTTCAATCCACTCGGCGAGGAAATCTGCTATTGCTTGGGACTTAATAGCTTTCTTTGCCTCAAACTTGATATGTAAGGGAGGGAGTTCAATCGCCCATTTTGCCACTCGACCAGTTGCATCTCTGTTGTGCAGAATCTCTGACAATGGAGCGTCACTGACGACTGTAACATAGTGATCAGAGAAATAGTGTGCAACCTTCTTCATGGTCATGTAAATCCCATAAATGAGCTTCTGATAGTGCGGATATCTCTACTTTGACGGAGTCAGAACTTCAGAAATATAATAAACTGGGCGCTGAACTTTATAGGCTTTTCCCTCTTCTTCCCGCTCGACCGTAAGTACTGTACTGACGACTTGTCCAGTGGCTGCTATATAAAGCAGTAGAGGCTCTTTGCTGATTGGGGCAGCAAGCACCGGCTGGGTGGAAAGCAGGGCTTTTAGCTCTACGAATGCTGCATTAGCTTCCGGAGTCCACTCGAACTTATCTGATTTCTTCATCAGTCGGTAAAGAGGCAATGCCTTTTCACCGAGGCGAGAAATGAATCGACTTAGGGCGACCAAACAACTAGTAAGCTTCTAGACATCGTGCACACGCACAGGGCATTTCATCCGGAGTATGGAACCCACTTTCTCTGGGTTAGCATCGATCCCTCGTTTGGAAACAAGAAAACCGAGTAATTTCCCTCCTGGAACTCCAAACATGCACTTTGACGGATTAAGCTTGATATCATACCTTCTGAGGTTGGCAAAGGTTTCAGCAAGGTCAGCCAGTAGGTCGAAACCTTTACGTGAATTGACCACAATGTCATCCATGTATGCTTCCGCATTCTGACTGATCTGAGTGAGCAGGCACTTCTGAATCATCCGCATGAATGTGGCACTAGCATTCTTCAAGCCGAACGGCATAGTGACATAACTGAAGCATCCAAATGGGGTGATGAAAGCTGTTTTTATCTCGTCGGTTCTGTACAGATGAATCTGGTGGTACCCGGAGTAGGCATCCAAAAAGGACAAACGCTCACACCCCGCAGTCGAGCCGACTATTTGGTCGATGCGAGGGAGAGGAAAGTGGTCCTTCGGGCAGGCCCGATTGATATGCTTGAAGTCAATGCACATGCGAAGTGAGTCGTCCTTTTTTGGGACCATGACAACATTAGCTAACCACTCGGAGTGGTAAATCTCATGGATAAACTCAGCTGCCAAAAGCCGAGCCACCTCTTCACCGATTGCCTTCCTCTTCTGTACAACGGACCGTCGAAGATGTTCTTTGACTAGTTTCACTTCTGGGTCGACTCGCAAACGATGCTCAGCCAGTCCCCTGGGAACACCTGGCATGTCCGAAGGTTTCCATGCAAAGATGTCCCAGTTCTCACGGAGGAACTGGATGAGTGCTTCTTCCTATTTGGAGTCGAGTGTGGTTGAAATGTGAGTCGGAGCAGCATTGGGGTCTGTCAGGTGAATATGAATCAACTTTGTTTCGCCAGACGTCTGGAATGCTAAATCTGTGGCGAGCTTCTTGGCTCGCAACAAATCACTCAGATCTGCATTTTTCTGATATTCTTGCAATTCTACTACGGCCATATGTGCATCGGCGATCTTTGAACCCTTCTGGAAGCACTCTTCCGCCTTCTTCCGATTACCAGTGATAGTGATCACCCCTTTGGGACCAGGCATCTTCAATTTGAGGTACACGTAACATGGTCGAGCCATAAAACATGCATAAGCTGGCCTGCCCAGAATAGCATGATAGGCACTCTGAAAATCCACAACTTCAAATGTCAACTTTTCTTTGCGGTAATTCTTGGAATCACCGAAAACCACGTCGAGAGCAATCTGGCTGAGTGATGCAGCCTTCTTGCCTGGAATGACCCCATGGAAACTCATATTACTCTCACTGAGTCTAGACATCGGAATGCCCATTCCTTTCAACGTCTCTGCATACAGTATATTCAGGCCACTGCCACTATCCATCAGAACCTTTGTCAGTCGGGTGCCTTCGACTACTGGGTCGACCACCAACGCTTGCCTCCCAGGGGTGGCTATGTGCGTTGGGTGATCGGACTGGTCGAATGTAATGGTTGTCTGGGACCACTTCAAATAACTGGGTGTCACCGAAGCGACCATGTTCACTTCTCTGTTGATGACTTTCAATCGACTTTTACTCTCAACGTCAGCGAAAATCATCAAGGTGGAATTCACGTGGGGATAACCATCATCATCCTCTTCCTCATCCTCAACCTTGTCTGCTTCCTTCTGCTTTTCCTTGGGCTGTTTCTCTCGGAACTGTTGGATTAGGAGTCGACACTGTTGAGTGGTATGCTTCGGGTAAATGAAATTACCCTCTTCATCTTTTTTGGTGTGGATGTGGCATGGCAAATCCAGCACATCATTTCCGTCTTGATCTTTTACTTTCTTGGGGTTCCACGGCCCCTTGGGCTTCCCCTTGAACTTTCCTAGAGTCACAGCTAAGGCTTCACCAGGAGCGGCTGGCTCGGCCTTGCGCTCCTATCCGACCGAATGTCCATCATCCGAGTCAGAGTCATATCTCATGTTCGACCGAATTTCATATTAAACTCCCGATACTTGATGCCTTCTTTAAAGGCACAAATTGCCTGATGATCAGACACATTCTCCACCGTGTGATGCAATGTGATCCCTCTCTGGATATAATCTCTCAAAGAATCATTCGGTTTCTGCACGCAACACTGTAATTCGGTCAGCCCTGCCAGCCGTTTGCAAGTACCTTCGAATGTTCTGACAAATACTCGGGCAAGATCTTCCCAAGTATAAATACTGCTTGGTGTTAACTGATTCAGCCATGCTCTAGCCGAGCCCTCCAGCATCAGAGGAAGGTGTTTCATGGCCACTTCATCATTGCCGCCACCAATCTGGACAGCCACTCGGTAGTCTTCAAGACAAGTATCAGGCTTGGACTCACCAGTGAACTTACTGACTCTAGTCGCCAACCTGAAGTTGGGGGGAATCACTGCAGCCCTGATGGCTCTGCTGAAGCACTCCGGACCTGAAACATGCATCCTGCTACTGGTTGGTATATCTCTGTCACGACCCTCTCGGAATCCCTCGTCCCATACTGTGAGGGCGTCTGTCATCATGTTGCCGAGGCACGTATGACCCACTCCTTGGGGGAGGTGTGGGCACTCGACGATGATCATCGCGATCGACTCGGTGATCATACTGCACACGGTTTCTGTATTGATCTCGTCAGTCTCCATGTCCCTCACGCCTAGGGGGCGATCTTGGGCTGTGAGCCGACTGAACTGTGTCTGCAACCACGGACCTGCTACGGATCCTATTCCGCGACTAAGATACTGCTGTATTTTGCTCTACTGCCTCACGGAGTAAAGCTCGGATCTGCACCAGACCTCCACCAACTTCTGACTGGGAAGGTTGGATCGACTCCGCTATCCGGGCTACAGCTGCGAGATTCTGGATTGGAGTTCGGTATACCTGAGTCGGAGGCAGAGAGAGTTGACGTCGAGTGGATTCAGGAGCACGCTATCGAGCACGCTCGTCGAGTGCGCACTAGAGATTCTCCAGTAGAGTGCGCTCAGCCAAGTTAGCCAGGCGTGCCTCCTCCAAGGCCTGGGCCTCAAGGGTTTCTCCAACGATAGGAGTGTGAAGTGCATCCATGTTCCGGCGGCGAAGTTCTTCTCTCCGCTACGAGGAGAGGGGTTCGGGACGGTACTCTTGATGAATACGAGACGGATCGCCGCCCCCATCACCTCCGTCTTCACGGGTGAAGCCAGGAGGACTGCGCGGTCCATTGACCATCGAAACTTCTGCCGCGGGGTCGCTGCTATTGCACTCGGATGCAGTCTCTACGGAGCCAGTCAACAGATCGAACATGCCATAGAGGGTTTCGTTGGGCTCGATTGCCGCGACTTGAGGGGTGGCCGACTGGTGAGCCACTGCATGCTTCACCCACCGCTGAAGCCTCGATCAACCGGAACGTTTGCTCCAGCGGGCCGCAGGGAGGGGGAAGCCATAGGAGCCAATCGATACTAGGTAGATGGCTGCTGCAGGAGGACGCCGCAGACGCACACGCGAAAGTGCATTGCCCCGCGGACGGGGAGTGCGTTGACGTCGAGTGGAGCCTCCTGAAGCCAAGCGGAGTCGTCGGCGACAAACACGAGTGCGCCGAGACGGATCTCGCGGCCCTCTGCCAAACCTCCCCCTGAAACCATGATGAAGGGGATCGGAAAAATTGCAACTTCTCCAAAAAGTTGCTAAGACACCTGCCCCACGATGGGCGCCAACTGTCGTGGTTCTAAGTATGACAGTAGAATGGGGGGGTAGGAATGTAGAGGCAAGATCCTAGCTATGGAGGAGTTGTACACGCGAGTTTTACGAGTTCAGGCCCTTCTCGGAGGAAGTAGCAGCCATACGACTCGGAGCCCGGAGGCGGTCGACTGGATTATCTGCGTATGTGTTACAGGGAGTGCGAACCCTTGTCCCGGAGGAGGGGGTGGCTTATATAGAGTGCGCCGGGACCCCAGCCAGCCCACGTTACAAAGGGTTCAATGTACATTAAGGCAGGGCGTTACTGGTAACGCTAGTAATAAAGATATATAAATGATCTTTAAGGTTACAGAGTGAATGACCAACCGTTTCCATCATGAGTGACGTTAGGCCTTCTACACTCCGAGTGGTTTCTTGTATCGTCGAGTGCCTTCAAGACTATCATGTGGAACGTAGCTTTATGGTTGAGTGGACGATGATTTTTCTTCGATTGCTTCTGGTTCTTTTAGAGGTGTCCTTGGGGAGGGTATCTTGGACAGATCCATGACCCTACCCTAGATACATAGCTTCATCACTGTTTTCTCCATTTTGTGGTATGCCAGACCCCTCTCGATCAACAGGACCCCATTCAGGCCTCGTTTCCATCGCTTGTTCCGTCCAAGCCCTCCCGATAAACACGACCACGCATTCCGTTCCGACCTAGCCGGTTGGCTCCCACGCGTTCTGTTGCCTCCCGATGAACATGACGCATTCCGTTGCCTCCCCATGAACACGACGCATGCCATTGCCTCCCCATGAACAGGACGATGACGTTGTTTCTCTGTTCCGACCCAGCCATGTACACGAGCCCTGGCCGTACGTATGCGCGAGTAGGCATTCGAGACCCCGCCCATATGTACACATACGTGGCCGTATTTTATTTCTTGCACCCTGGCCGCTATACGTACGTGTACATGCTACATGCGCGCCTCCACTACGACACGTACGCACCTCTACTATGACACGTGCGCGCCTCTACATCCACCAGTATATATGTACGTACACGTTCGCGACCAGAATGACAACGCTACGTACGCTTTGACCAGGTGGGTCCCAACTGTCAGGCACTTCCTTCCGTGCGAAGATGTAGCTGGTGGGTCCCAGCAGTCAGGGGCGAATTGTTTTTTTGCCCGGACGCACTTCCTTGCGTGCGAAGATGTAGCTGGTGGGTCCTAGCAGTCAGGGGGAAACGGTTTTTTTCACGAAATACAGTGGCCCGTCTGGTGGGTCCCAGCTGTCAGGTGGAGGAATAATTATTTTGCGCGTAATAAGGAGGCACTTCCTTGCTGCGGTGTGCACCCAGCTGTTAGCCTCTCGACGTACAGTCCACGTCCGATGGAAGCCATTCCTTGACCACGTTGACCACGTCGTGCCGAGAGCACCAGGGCGGTGGATGACGGCGAGGCCTAGGAAGGGGACGACGTAGAGCCAGGGAAGACGCGGAAGTGGATGCCCACGCGTAGAGGAGTATGAGGGTTCAGTCGTTCGGCCGCGGTGTGAGGCTGCCGTCGCCGCAGAATAACAGTGGGTGTGGGTGCATAGAGGGATGGCCTGGCCAGCGGTGGGAGTAGTAGGTGGCGGTGAGGCCTCCGCGGCATCACAGCCAGCCACGGGCGGTAGGAGCAGGCGGCACAACCGGCGCTGCTTTGGGCGGCTGGAGCAAGAAGACCAGAGGTTGAAGAAGCACTACGGCCGTTCGATGGACATCGTACGGTCACTGGAGCTAGAATCATTCATATATTGACTAAATTTGACAAAGGCCTCCGTCCCAGTCAACTTAGTAGGCCCACAAGTCAGCCTCCCACCAAGGTGGGTCCCAGGTAGCAGGGGTGTATTTATTTTTTTGTGCGTAATAAGGAGGCACTTTCGGTGGGTCCGAGCTGCCAGCGGGGGAAACGTTTTTTTTTGCAAAATACGGTGGCCCATCTTGTGGGTCCTAGCAATCAGGGGGAAACGTTTTTTTCATGAAATACTGCTGGCCCGTCCGGTGGGTCCCTGCTGTCTGGTGGAGGAATAATTATTTTATGTGTAATAAGGAGGCACTTCCTTGCGGCTGCCGTGGACCTAGCTGTCTGCATCTCCACGTACAGTACTCTTCCGATGGAAGTCGGTCATTGACCACATTGACCATGCCGCACCGAGAGCACCATGGCGGTGGACGACGATGAGGCCTAGGAAGGGGTCGGTGCAGAGCCGGGGAAGACGCGGCAGTGGAAGCCCGCGCGGAGAGGAGTACGAGGGTTCACCGGTTCGGCTGCGGTGTGAGGCTGCCGCCGCCGCAGAATAACAGGGGGTGTGGGTGAGTAGAGGGATGCCCTAGCCAGCGGTGGGAGTAGTAGGGGGCGCTGAGGCCTGCGCGGCAGCACAGCCGGCCACGGGAGGTGGGAGTAGGCGGTCCTGCCGGTGCTGCTTTGGCGGCTGGAGCAAGAAGATCAGAGATTGAAGAAACACGACGGTCGTTGGATTGAGATCCAACGGTTACACCTGCTAGAATCATTTGTTGATGTATATAATAACTAAAAAATCTTGCATACGCGTCAACTAAACAGGCCCACAAGTCAGACCACTCCCTCTTTTTTTTAAATAATTTATATATAGCTCATGGCAACTTCTTATGCAATTTATTGCAGTCGTTTTTTGGTTGGCCAGGGCCAATTTCACAAATTTCTGTGGGTTCCAAACTATTTTTAATACCGAAATGTCGAGCCAAATTTAAAGTACATAGAAGATATATTTAAATTAGGTTAATGCCGAGTGAAATAGGAATCTAAAAATGTGAAAAAATTCAGAAATTATAAATTAATTGCCAATTTGTCATCTGTTTTTATATTTACAACCCATTTCATATTACTTTCAAGATTTGCAGGCGTCTTGAAAGAGTTGCAACCCATCCGGGCATAGAAAAATAAGTAGGCCTGGATTGGGTATTCTTCAGAAAAAATAAACTGGGCTCATTTTCACAAAGAAAAAATAGCTGGGCTGGTCACATGGTGAACATAAAATATAAGCCTGGGCTAGACAGGCCACAGCCTAGTTCAAACCCTACTCCGTCTCAACAATACCAAACAAAAAAATACTGCTCATAGCTACATCCCAGGTGTCAGCCAATCTTGTGCTGTTCTATTGTGTATTGACTATATACGCTCACAATGTCGTGGGTCCCAGATGTCAGGAAAACACTAGGAGGAAGCATTTTATTTTTCCATACGCTGACGTGGTGGGCCCCTACTGTCATCCTCTCCACGTACTTCTGCCGATTCCTGTTGTTTGTTGACCACGTTGGCAACGCGAGAGGGCGGCGCCGCGGCGAGCGCACCAAAGCGTGTGGAGGACGTCGGCGTTAATGATTTTCGAGATGGTGGGGCGGCGATGCGTGCGCTGAGGCGCAGCCAGCCGTGGCAGGCGGAAGTAGGCGGCCCCACCGGCGCTGGTTTGGTTTTGGCGGCTAGATGAAGATAGGACTGAAGAAACATGACAGACTGTAAAAGCAGCAGGAGTACTTAACAACCTTAACTGAAACCAGCAGGGGCACTTAACAACCAAAGCTAAAAGCAGTATGAGTACTTATACAGGTTCAAACGTACAAAGCACGCCTCGAACAATGCTACTTTGCCTACAGTTAACCAAGGGTGAGGCCGCCCAGCCCCAGGACAAGCTCCAGGCGCCACCCCGTGCATCCACAACCTTCTGAAAGCGGCTTCATCTTGCAACATGGTCAATAAACAGGATATTCGCTTTAGAGCCATGGAAAAGCATGAACATAATCTTCTATCCTATTCTCCAAGATGGACGGGCCTTCATTATTTGAGAACACCCATGAATAAGTATCTTTTCACCTCCAAGGGGAATTGAGTAGGTCGACATAAACATCATGTTGTGACCAAGCGCAAGTCTGACCCGACCATGGTCATGCATCTGTATAGGAACAATAGAACTCGGCAGTTCCTGTTTCAAGAAGATCACAGCTGTAAAACTGTGTATAAGCAATAGTTTATGAACAACATATATAACAGAAAACAGCTCGTACCATAAGTTTCTCGACACAGTTGGACCTGTTCAACGAGTGCAGCAGTGGCACACATATCCCACGTGGCCTTCCACCATTGAAACGCCCCACAAGGACCTCAAGACGATCAATAAAGTGTAGGAACTTGTGGATGTCGATCCAGTTAACTTTAGTGCGATTAGTAACAGCCGAGTTATTACAGAGTAACAAGCGAGCAGACTGCTTAACTCTGAAAAAACCTACACGTGCCACCAATTATAAGAAAATATTAGTTAGAAGTAGCATCTTCGTGAGAGATTCATTGCTACTTCTAAAGTTAAATTGTGATTAGTTAGACATAATAGGTGGATTAAGAAGTAATCGAGGCAACAAGCAAGAACCAGATACAAAACTAACATGGATGAACAATTGGAACGGCGTCAGGGTGGAAGATCGCAGTGAAGATGAGACCAGGTTCTGCTATTTCCATCAACAATCGTGCGCCAACTTTCAGTCCGTAACACTTGAGAAAGTTTATCCAAGTTCGGCCATAAAAAAGCAGCGATCTTCTTGGTTCATGAACCCAACTCAGAACTTATATCCATGGCTTGTCTTCACTGTGACCATTAAACTAGTGTATTCAGTTATGGCAAGGCCGAGCATCTTGAGTACATGTGTTTTGGCAGAGCAAATAATACACTGTAGGAAAAATAATATGAGAACACGTCATGTTGAAAAAAAAACCACCCTCCCGGATAGAAAACAGGATTCTACGAACATATTGTGCACGTTTCAAAATGTTGTTTTAGGATGAGAAGGAACAAGTGTGGCGTCTCGCCGAGGGCGCAGAAACCTGTAGGGTACTCGCACTTTGGGCACTACAAATGAAACACACTAGATTCAGTAGGAAGAAAAAAGCATCAACAGCGGTGGCTGCCATCCTAGGATTACCTGCGACCAAGGGACTTGGATTTATCAGGGATGGATGAAGAATTCGTACCTGGTTCTCCATGAGAAAACCCTTTGCAAGCGCCGAGAGGGGGTTTTCTCTGAACAATCAGACGAGGGAGAAGGGGATTCAGGCCCAGTGAAATATTGCCGCTTCGTCCTTCTAGCTTACTACTAAAGCTGGAAAGGGGGGTTGTGATTTGATGGCTCATTAGGCATTACTGCGGCGCTACGACCGGGGTGTGTCTACCGTGAAGTTGTGCACTCTAATTTGTGCATATGGCACGTGGACCCCGTTGCCGGTTGCCCCACATATCAGCGAAAGGAAGTAGAAAGGCAAGAGTAACTAGTTACACATAAATATTGAAAGTGCGTTATATCGACTAGAGGGGGGGTGAATAGGCGATTTTTATGAAAGTCTTCAAAACGTGGGAGTTATGAAGACAAACAGCGAAGATTTTGCCTATTACTATGCAGCGGAAGTTAGATTACACTAGGCAAGCCATGGTCAAGTATTCAATAGAGTGAAAGCACAAAGACAAACAGCTGCAGTGTAATAAGGATCAGGTAGGAAGAAGTTATGAAGCCAAACAGATCATACATTCACGTTGTGAAGACAAAAGATAGAGCAAGCATGCAATCGCTTCACAATGAGTAATAGTAAGAAAAAGGAAGTGAAGATGAAACCGGTGACTCATTGAAGACAATGATGTGTTGGACCAGTTCCAGTTGCTGTGACAACTGTACGTCTAGTTGGAGCCGCTAGGTATTTAAACCTTAGGACACACAGTCCCGGACACCCAGTCCTGAACACGCAGATCAGGACACCAAGTCCTCACCGTATTCTCCTTGAGCTAAGGTCACATAGTCCTCGCCCAATCGCTCTGGTAAGTCTTCAAGGTAGACTCCCAAACCTTCACAGACTTTGTTCACTGGCAATCCACAATGTCTCTTGGATGCTCTGAACGCGACGCCTAACCGTCTGGAGGATTCACAATCCTCAAGTGTAATAAGTCTTCAGATCACACAGACAAGAAGACTTAAGTGATGCCCAATGTTCTTTGGCTCCGGGTGGTTAGGGCTTTTCTCCTCGCTAGGAATTTTCTCTCAAAGGCTTTGAGGTGGGTTGCTCTCAAACGACAAAAGCCGTGCACTGAAATCTGAGCAGCCAACCGTTTATGGTTGTAGGGGGTGGGCTATTTATAGCCACTTGGCAACCCGACCTGATTTGTCCGAAATGACCTTGGGTCACTAAGGAACTGACACGTGTCTCAACGGTCAGATTTCAAACTCTCATGGCAACTTTACTTGGGCTACAAGCACAGCTGACTTGTCCGGCTCTGGACAAGATTCGCTCTCATTGTCTTCACTCGAAGACATAGGTTTTTGGTTTAGGCACCACTTCAGTCATTCTGACTGGTTCTCTTGGACCCCACTTAACAGTACGGTGGTTCCTATGACTCAACACAAAAGAAAAGGAACTACGAAAGATCTAAGTCTTCGAGCTCCATAGGCTTCATAACGTGTCTTCTTTTGTCATAGTCTTCAATGTGAATATCTTCATATACCACCTTTGGCTTCAATGTCTTCATACATTTTTAGGGGTCATCTTTGGTAGTAAAACCGAATCAATGACGGACTTCTACCTGTGTTATCCTGCAATTCTCACAAACACATTAGTCCCTCAACTAGGTTTGTCGTCAATACTCCAAAACCAACTAGGGGTGGCACTAGATGCACTTACAAATATATTTTTTGACAGAGAGATACTCCCTCTGTAAAGAAATATACAAATCTTTTATATCACTGGCTCACCTTGCCGAGAAATATACTCCCTCTGCAACGCACGGGCATTATGGGTGTTCAACTTTTTTTATAGGGGTTCAGCTGAGAATATAATACTTAGATAGGCTCATGGTTCTGGACATTGGGCTGTAGGCCGACCCTACATGTTTGGGGGCCCATGTGTTCTACCTCAGCGCTTTTCATATTGCAAGCGATTGGTACGGCGCTGGTTTTAGATGCTTTCGCAAGGCGAATACACAAAATTGAATAAAGCACGGCAGCTGTTGGAATGAAATCGAACGATAGTTCCTAACCAGCAATCAGAGTTGCAATTCTATCAATGATATACCATGTGATAAATAATACTGTCGTACTACTTATACACACACGGCATTTGTTTCACCATGCCAGATTATTACATCAAAATCTCTCAGAGGATAGATCAGTTCGGCAGTTGCGTGCTGCTACTGAAGAATTTCAAAGTTGATTTGGACCAGCTCTCCTTGCCGAGAAAGTTCGATTTTGACATCATCCCCTCCCGCAAGATATGATTTAGATTTGAACCTTGACCATCCTTTAGCATCAATCATCATGCGACCATCCTTTGTATTTACGGTATATTGAGCAGGTTCATTCACACCAAGGCTGCGCATGGTAAGAGAAACTTGGCCGCGGTTGCCCGGATTGTTGAACGATTCCCTCGTGGCTCTATGAATTCTCTGTTTGCAAACAAGAATACATACCCAAACAGTAAGATCAACACAGTGAATCATGTGAAACAACATGGAAAGAAAAAAGAACGAAGCACTTGGGCGGCCAATGCTTACCAAGAAGGTGGACATGTCGGTTTCGTAAGGACTTTGGTATATGAAGTGTGAACTGCAACCCAGTCTATTGCCGGTGCAACTGCACGGGCCGGAGCAGATGCAAGTGCAAGTGTTGGTGCAGGTGCCGAAGCCATTGCTACTGCCGGAGATGGTGCTCCTTGTAGAGCTGGTGCTGGTGTCGGAGCAGGTGCCGGTGTCGATGCCCGATCCTCCGGTAGATCAGACTGATCCACTGACGCGGTCGGTGCCCAATCCTTAGGTGGATCAGACTGAGCTGGTGCCGCTGTCAGTGCTAGAGCAACTGTCGGTGCTCCATCTGTGCGAGACAGGGGCGATCGGGTCTGGTCTGCCATGATCAACTTTCTAACTTGACTAGGATCCGTGACCGTGATCCAGCTTTTTTCTTCATTTCTTTTAAACGCGAGAAGGACTAATTGTGGCATTTTTGTTAAACCAAACTGCAGTTCATCATAGGGATTCACCTTGTACTCAGACAATGGACCGATCCAATTTTTTCCAGTAATATAAGTGATGGACAGTGCCTTCTTTACCGACACGACATAAGAAGTGAAACCTGCAAAAATAGCCATCGTAGAGCAAACCAAACGGTTTATTCTGTGATGAATGTCACATGGCAAAACCTGCATCGTAAAATTGCAGGAAAAGAAAGAAAACTTGACATTAAATCAATAAGATTTAGACAGTAAATCAATAAGATTTACTTGATGTGACATGAGTGAATCCTTAGCAGGAAATCACTATGTTGAAGTACTAAACAGAAGATTGATCGTCCGACTACGCGTGGCATGTAGGGGCCCCGCCTACTCCCACAAGCAGGACAGTCCAAAGGTCGTGACAAATTGTATGGATCAAACATCCATGGGACTGGAAATCCTGTTGGGTGCGATAAACCCTGCAATGCATACATATATTGGATTGTAACCATAATTGATAAACCGTTCTCACATAAAATATGATCTGGATACTTCAAAATATACATACTGAATTGAGTGGACAGACATTAACATAGACCGTTCTCAGGGCTGACCACACACCAAAAGCAGCAGTACTAATAAAAATACAGGGTTCACAAACACAAATCAAGTACTGAACAATAGTACTTACTACAGACAAGCAAAGTTGAACTAACTAAACTCTGCAGACTATTTCTTGCCACCGACCGACGGGATGAACCCCGCATAACTGACTAGGCCATGGACTTCGTGTGAGATGTCTACATGCACCATCACCATCTTGTCAACCTTGGAGAACCTAACAGAGTGGTCTTTCCACTCATAAACATGATGATGAAGACAGTCCGCATCAGATTTGTGGAAAGATTTACAAGAACCACACCATTAGTAATCGAAGGCACAGCCAGGAAATTGTTGTGGTCAAGTACAACCTCGAGAACACGCCTGACAACAATGCTACAGGAAAACACTAGTTCAGGACACGTGGCGACAAGGACACAGCAGCTGGATAGTTGAGAAGTAGAACTCATCATTAGGTCTTCCAGTTCACACGGCATGACTTTGAGAACTTCATCTCCACCGCAGACCTGGTTCTAATTCAAACAGAAACCATATTTTATTACTACCTCCGTTCAGAAATATAAGATGATTTTTGATATTATACTCCATATGTGACTACATATACGCACAGAAATGAGTGAACAAAGACACTAGAACATGTCTTCAAAGGCATGAGAGCAGAGGGACTACATGCAAAATCCATATCACAAGTTACTGATGCAAATATACTCTCTTAAAAGGTAGCATTGATGTTCATGAAGTACTCCCTCCGTCCCAAAATTCTTGTCTTAGATTTGTCTAGATACGGATGTATCAAGTCACATTTTAGTATTAGATACATCCGTATCTAGAAAAATCTAAGACAACAAATTTGGGACAGAGGGAGTAGTTGAAAGTAGTCTATAAGAAATCAGTGTCAACCTCTCGCATGTTTTGGTCAAAAGAGGAATTTAGAACCATCATTTGGCACACTAAAATCACATGCTAGATCACCCAGAAAGTTGTACTACCAGTACTAGTACTGCGTGTTAGATGAAAAAACACGATCAAGATCAAGAAAAAGATCGTCAACAAGAGACATTACCTGGACTTGCTTAATGAGGGATCCCAGAGAGGGGGGCTTGGATAGGGCGATGGCTTTGAGCTTGTCTGTGGTGGTCTCAGTGGGGTGCTTGCGCTTCTTCGTACCATGAGCCTCGACGGTTTTGGCTAGAGCCATAGACATCACGTCGGCTGGTGCTCCGGCGTCCATCCAAGAGAGGAAGCTGAGAGAGAAGAGTGAAAGGAGGAATGAGATGAGGGAGAAGCGAAGCGAGTGGGGGTTTTCTTCAAGAGAGGAAGCTGAGAGAGAAGAGTGAAATGATGGTTGCTTCGTCTGTCCAACTTACTATTGGAAAGGAGGGGGTTTTGTGATTTGACGACTCATTGGGCATTACTGCGGCGGTTCGATCAGGGTAGTCTACCGTCACTCTACTACGGAGTAATTTAGTGCATGGCTGGTGGACCCAGGTGCTGGCTGTCCCACACGTCGGCGAAAGTGAGTAATTTAGTGCATGGCTGGAGGAGGATCCGCACGGTAGAGCGTGTCCACTATTTTTCCATAGAGAAAAATGATTATAGCAAGTGTTTCCACTCTTACGACAGAGGAGTGCGAAACACGGCAGCCACTTGAACATACACAGTGCTCCTACTACTAGGCATGTGTAGTGGTTCATACGTCAGTACTACACAATCTTGTTGCTAGTGTAGTAAGATATGAGATAACAAATGATGTTGTGCGCATGTCAACTACTCCAATATGTAACATAGTACCGCTTTTTCGACTGTCTGGTCGAGAATGAACGGTGAGATCAATGTTAACAGAACTAGGTCCACAGCACACGGAGAGTACGGTGCTACAGTACTCCATGTAACATGAACCATATGAAGCACGCATAGTGTTAGGCAGGGTGTATGAAGGGTGCACGGTATGGGAGCAAAAGTTCCCTTCTCGACCCACTTTTGGGTGTTCGGCAGAGTGCATGAAGGGTGCATGAGTCCAGACTAGTATGTTGACAAAAATGCATGAAGAGGAAACAACTATATTGAGATGAGAATGCAACCAAACACACCCACACGCTTTGTGCTATAGTGACTCATCTGCACCGTCTGAGTTTGATCCAACGGTCGTGTTGCGCTGAGACATCGACATGCCCATGCAGAGGGCGCCTAAACACCACCGAAGTCCTTCTGCTTCTCGAGGCGCACGATGTTGGTGATGTAGGGTGCAACCACCCGCAGAGCCCGCTCCCGGTTGACGGGAGCCAGCTCGTCAAAGACAACGTCCAATGGCACGAATGGATTCCTATGACAGACCCTTAAAGGATTCGCCCAGCAATGGCGACGGCAGCCCACAACCCCTGCTTGTCCAGCTCAGCCCCCACCATCGCACGGAGACGGCTCAACTCCTCGGAGATATAGGTGAAGAAGGAGACCAGGTCAGGAAGCCGCAGCTCATTGAAGTTGACCGGGTGGTCAAATGTGTTTAGCCCGACGGCCGGCATCATCGCACTAGCATGACGGTAAGCATCGCGCAGCCGCAACACGTGCATGGAAACTTGGTTCACCAAGTGGCTGAGGCGATCCTGGACCTCGTCACGATCGTCCCGCTCGCGCTCCAGCCGGCTCCCCTGACGGCCTATCGTATCTCCCGCTTTCTGCAGCAACACCGCCGACGCCTCGAGCATCTTTGTGGTGGACGCCTGCCGCTTTTGAAGCTCCGTGAACTCCCGCATATAACGGAGGAGCATGGCACTCCTCTCCTCCTTAGCTCATGGAGCTCCACGTCCTTGGCCCTGAGCTCCACATCCTTGGCATGGAGCTCCTATGTCAGGAGCCTCACCTTGGACTCCGTGATCTCCTGCGCCGCCATGGCACCAGGTAGAAGCAATGGGGAGAGGAAGCAAAGGGGGCGAAACGGCTGAAAGCCAATGCAATCTAAGGGAAGGCGGAGGGAGCAGGGAATCTTTTTGTTTTCACCAGGGTAAAACACCAGTCGATGACTTCTCACATCAGGGAGCAGTGGGTTTTTACAGGTGGAGTCATCGTGACTAATTGCTGCCGCGCCTACTCCCATCAATCAAAAAATTAAAAATCTTGCTGCGCCTGCTCCCGTCAATCAAAAAATTAATAATCCTGCCGCACCCAAACATTATAGCAACGCCGTAGTGGATATTTAAATTTACCTGCCGGCAAGTAGATAAAAAAAAGGGGTGAAAAAACAAATGTGGCGGCGGCCTAGCTAATCGGTCGAACTAGCCCAACTAGCTAGCCACCGTGCTTCACTGATGTACTCGGTGGGAAAGGTGATCTTTCATGATTTGACGACTCATTT
This sequence comes from Triticum aestivum, assembly GCF_018294505.1. Lineage (NCBI taxonomy): Eukaryota > Viridiplantae > Streptophyta > Magnoliopsida > Poales > Poaceae > Triticum > Triticum aestivum. Next base: position 277,503,512 of record NC_057803.1, on the reverse strand, counting down.
ACTTGCTTTGGCACTACGGACGAGGAGGATCCAGAAAACGTGCGGTAGGGCATCCCACGTCAGGAAGAATATATGCATGCACCACCCGGGAGGACCACGAAACTGCACGGTAGGGTGTGCCACGTCTCGGCACGGAGGAAAAATGTGCGTGTAAAAATATACTATATCAGACGTAGTACATATGGTTCGACCTCGGGACCCAGCCAGTCGGTCGAAAACACCCCACTAGCCACACAGCTTCATCATGCAAACATGGCACAGAGGATAGATGTGGTTAGCTCCATCTCGATCAGCCACAACGTCTCTTGTTCTAGGCGATTCTTCTATTTTCCATGCTTTTTTTAGTTGTAATAACACCATGGCAAGCTAGTTCCGCTCTTCGTGTGTGCCCGTGCAAAGGTTAGACGATGGAGTGAAGAGAGATTGAGATCGCAGACCTGGGACCCACCAGTAAGTGAGACAATGGTCATGCACGTGTTGACGAGGCACTCCCTCTACTCTACTCAATGCAAGTACTATATAAAATCAAGTTATGGGACAAAGCCAACAACCGTTCATTTTTTCAGGCTATCGACTTACGCTATGTAGTCCAGGTTGCCAATTCGAATCTCGTCTTTCAGATTTGTTAGTTTTAGGTCCAAATTTGATTAATGACAAGTGGGACCCCCGTGTGTTGTTTTGATATTTTAGTGTAGGATGGTTTTTTTGAACAAACACTTTGCGCGGTTAGACAAGTAACGACATGATTTACACATATTTTGCAAGCTTACGAACAAAAATGACAGTGGCATAGAATATGGCATCCACCCCACAACTTAGATACTATGGTGATACGAGTTTTTACACCGTTGGAAGTGAGATCCAATGGCTTGGGAGTAGTCTTTGTAATTATGCGCAATTTCCAAACTCTCCAAAGGTTTTCTTTGCAAATAAAACATTCAGGCCTCGTGTGTGCCGCTCCATCTTCGGTCCAACAGCTCCCCGGTGCTCATATTAGGTGCTCCCCGTAGCTTAATTACCCGCTACGGTGATATGAGCATGTAGGTCGTATGATCAGTGATCAGATGGCACATGCGTAGTACTTGTACTTTCTGGGCATTTCCCAAACTCTGTCAGCCGTATATTGCAAAAACATTCAAACTTCCTACTATGGGCCATTAGATCTTGGTGAACTCGTATCACCATAGAATCTACGGTGCGGGAGCACCTCATACTCTCCCGTGTGAGAAAACAAAAGGTGCTATCGCAGCTTGGATGCTACGGTGATACGAGCTTGGACGTCGTTTGATCTGAGATCCAATGGCATCTGAGCAGTCTTTGTGCTTGTAAGCAGTGGCCGAACTCTTTTGGAGCTTTTCTGCAAAAAACCATTCGAACCACAGAGGAGGTGTTGGGTCACAAATCCAACTCCTCCGAAGAGCTTGTATCACCAAAGCATCTAAGGTGTGGTAGCACATGATATTCTTACATACTGGAGAATATGATGTCCTCCTTCATCTTAGATGCTACGATGATACGAGCTTCGAGGTCGTTGGATATGGGATCAAAGGGCATCTAAGTAGTTTTTGTACAAATTATGTGCAATTCTCAAACTCATCAAGGTTTCCTGCAAAAATATTAAGACACATCATGTGAGCTACTATATCTCAGATCTACAAGCTCCAAGCAACTCGTATCGGCATATAGCATCGAAGGTATGGGGGCACATGATATTCTCACGGGGAGGAGGGGTGGGGGTGCACAACCAATCGGTGGTTGGGAGGGTGGGGACAAATATAATCTAAACAACCCTAAACAGAGCTCCACAATTTTATCTAAGGTTGAGGGGTTGACCCCCGACAATCATACCTCCGCCTAAACACAACATTTGCATGTATTGTAGTACTAGACTTAATATTCATGTTTCAGTTTCATGTTCATTTTAAATATTGAACTGAGGACCATGGATGTCTTACATTTTACTCCCTTCATTCCTAAATATTAGTCTTTTTAGAGGCTTCAAATGCACTGGCACATATGGATGTATATAGACATGTTTTAGAGTCTAGATTCACTCATTTTTCTCCGTATGTAGTCACTTGTTGAAATCTCTAAAAGACTAATATTTAGGAATAGAAGGAGTATTTTTGAATTTGTGTCATACATGCATGGTTTGGAAAAATAGATGCACTATACTTATTGGATTGTTGTTGTGTTCGTGCGTGTGTGTCTCTCTGTGTGTGTGTGTGGTCATATGCTTGATACATACAAAGTTTTCTCACCTCCATATTGTTCATCTTTTAAATCTGAATTTGCATTAGAAAACTTACTAGAGATACCATGAAATGTGTAATCCACGTTGAGATCACTATATCACAAACTCACTCTAATTCAACAACGCATCATAAATCAATTACCACGTTGAGATTAGTATTTGCAAGGAAAATATGGGTATTGTAATACAAATAGATTCGTTCGGCAATTTAAAAGGTTCCTTTCGTATTCTTGAATGGTAGGAACCAACTGCGTACCAGCCAGACCTTGGCTCGTGTTGATCCTAAAAAAATCGGGCTGGTGTCCTTCGGTGGCGTGCGTGGTACGCACATTAGGCAACCCTAACCAGTCGAGCCTCAGCGTTTCAAGTCGAAATATCTGGTGGACAGAATTCCAGCCCTAGGAAATTCCCCTCATGTCCCCGGTCCATAATGACTACCGATGAACAACGGAGGGATGCTTTAGTAACTAGACAATGTTACCTACCGTGCCGAGCACGGTTCAATTCCCTCGGTCGCCGCTAGTCAAGGTCACCCGTCAACTGCATTGCCTACTCCTACTACTACTACTACTACTACTACTACTACTACTACTACTACTACTACTACTACTACTACTACTACTACTACTACTACTACTACTACTACTACTACTACTACTACTACACCAGGACGAGCACAGAATTGAGCCCATTTGTTCGTGCCTAGTACTTGAGTTAATATATCAGGCAATGCACTGGTACGGAGGGATTATCCTTTTACTCTGCATATATAACTTGTCTGGAGTCTAACTAAGCAAAATGTTTGACCAAATCCTTTCTTAAGAAATACATGTATGGCCTGAAAATTTATTGCATGATGCAGGTTATGATATTTTTTCGAATCCTGGATCTTAAATTTCAGAAAATCCAAAAGTGAGCATAAATTCTTGAAATTAAGCATGGTCACGTGATATGGCACAAATATTACTTTGTAAGTTTTTTCTTCAATTTGAGACAAGCTGCTTATGACAAGTTGCACAAATGAAGATCCATGGTATTTTGGAACAAAGACCTGTCACGTTAAGGTGAACGCTTTCACTATTGAAACCATGGGTGTTTACGTGCCGCCACGAGTCCCCGCTTCTCATCGGCAGGTGCCGTCCGAGCAAGCTTGTGAGTCGACGGGAGGAGTGCGAGCAGACCGTTGCGCCAGCTGTCAGGGAGGCATGCGAGCAGACCGCTGTGGAGGCTCACCGGGAGGCGAGCCCTTTGACTAGGCTCCGCCGCCCACCGTCGTCCCAACTGCTCCCACTTTTAATGTCATCGGCGCCGCAGTTTAAAATCAACCCCACACTACCCGGTATCGCTACAATCCTCTCTCTTCCTCTCCGATTCTCCTGTCATCTACCTCCAACTAGCCTGACCTAAACGTACGCCATGCCGCATCATGATGATCTGCCCTTAGTGTTCCAGTTTCCTGAGGAAGACATCCAGCCGGAGTTTCAAGAACATAAGGCGCTTTGGGACGAGCTTGAACTGGCCTTGCGGGAAGACACCGCGCCTGTCCCCGCTCCCGTTCCGCCTCCCGTCGCCCCGACTACGCCAGCGCCCATCCCCGTGCACCTGCCAACGCATGCGCCTGCGCGTGCACTGACGCGCACGCCCGTGCCGGTGCCCGTGCACCTGCCAGCGCATGCGCCTGCATGTGCACTGATGTGCGCGCCCGTGCCAGTGCCCGTGCACACGAATGTCTTTGCCGCGCCGTTGATAGCGCCTATCGGCATGCGGGTGCCAGTGCCCCCCTCAGCGGCATGGATGGCCGCTATCGACCGCTTCCTTGCACCAACGCCAGTCGCCTCCTCCCGCCAGTTGACTCGCTCCGAAGTCCAGAACATTTTGGCCTTCCTTGAAGCTAGGCCAACGTCTAGGAGTACACCAACAACAGCGCAAGACGCCGCCGTCACTGTCGGTCAGTGGCCCGACGACACACAGAGCACGGCAGAGGAGCTGCTTCCCACCGCGAGACGCCCCGCCACCGCTGCGTAATCTAAATTTTCCATGAAAAACGTTCGGATTGCCATGCTTAAAATCCGAACGTTTATCATTTCCGTTTATTTTATATCGATCATTGTATAATTTAAAGTCGGAGTCAGACTGAACGAAATGTATGGTTTGATCAATTGAATGTTCTGCTAGAGCCGTATCAAATTAAATATAAAACGTCATCAAACCACATGTATTCCTTGTCATCCAACGACCTAGACTGCTTCAATGTTTAGCGCTCAACACATTTAGCATGCAGTTAATTTCATGCCAAAAATAGTGCTAATCACATGACAAAACACAAATAATATCCTAGTAGTTAATATCCGCATGCACTTAATATACTTCCAAATTAACGTGCATTGCACATACACACTGACTAGTGCTGCTAGTACGTGAAACTGGTGCCGTGACTTGTGAACGCGTCCAGATATGGTCGACGGCAACATCGCCCGCGAGTTCTTTCTGTTTGCCCATGCGTCTAAACGCAGAAGGGGAGGAGAGAGAGAGATCACACATGGAACCCACCAGTAAGTGAAGGCGAATAGTACTAAAAATAATATTACATGTTATCCATTAATTAGGCTGTGGTAATATAAAAACATTATGTGAACAAAGGGGGTACAACAAACATTGCTATTCTACGTATGTTGCCTATTGACGTGCGGCTTGAAGGCCCGGTCGCATGTTCGATTCGTTTTATTTTTAATTTGGGTCCAAATTTGTTTCATGACATGTGGGCCCCTCGGTGTGTAGTTTGTAGCACTTTAATTTGTGGGTCGAAATTTGTTCCATTCCAAGTGGACTATCGGTGTGTAGTTTTGTAGCTTATTTATAATAATTAAAGAGAACAACATAGTTTTTTCAATAATACCATGGTGCGACGTTGAAGGCGAGAAAGGACGTGCGAGAGAGCGATGACCGAGCCAGAGGGAAATCAACTAGGGGAGTTGCGTGGGTTGCAACGGTGTTTGGAGTAGTTGTGGGCCGAATGCTACGAAAATATAATCTAAACCGACCGGAATAAATGCCTACACAAATTAATCCAAGGTTGGAGTGCCCCTCGCAATGTAAATAGCTCCGGCTTTGCGAGGGATGGAGAGGTAGTAGCTTCAACGCGTGGAAGATACGGTGTGAGAAAGCGAGGTCAATCGAGAGACATATAGATAGAGAGACAAAGTGAGTGTGGTCCTTGACATTCATTGAACAAATATATATGCTCTAGAGAGAATTGTCCAATTGAGCTTTTTGGCAAGGGTGAGGGCTGTAAGATAGAGCTTTGAGAGATGATCCAGTCACAGACGTGTAGATATATTTTGTGCATGGGAGGAAGCAAGGTCAACCGATCACATAGGGTTGCCGTGCGATCGAAAGAGTGAGACGGGTTGGAGAGAGTGACCTAGATAGACGATGTGCATGAGAGAGTATACAATGTGAATAGGTCGAATTGGTCCTCAACATGGTGATATATCGTTTTTGTCTGAGAAAAGAGCGAGGTCATCGAGACATACGGAGAGAGAGAGAGAGAGAATGAGTGAGCGTGGGCCCACCATGAGGTCGAAAGAGTGGCGGTGGCTTGGATGGACTGACCTAGATAGACAATTTTGCGTGGGAGAGTATAGAGTGTGTCGATCGAGGCCCGAACAGGGAGATATATCATTTGTGTGCTGAAAGAAAATGAGGTTAACGGAGACTTCTATTGATAAAGGAGAGCGAGATTGAGCGAAGTGTGGCCTGCCATGCGGCAAAGAAAGCGTGAGATAGGAATCTCCGAGAGAGTGAGCTAGATCTACAACGTGCGTGGCAGTGCAGATGAGAGGTTGGGGGGCATAGATAGGCGATGCCATGTATTTAGTGGCGAGAGGGTGAGAGAGAGGGGGGGGGGGGGGGAGCAGAGAGCTCGGCATGCGGGTGCAATGGCGGGCGTGTGAGGTAAATACATTTGGTAACAGAGGTGGAAAAGGGGTTATGTAGTTGCAGACGACTTACGAGATCGAAACCATGGAGCAGAAAGAATAAACATATGTTGGAAACCGATAGCTTCCTAAGGTGGTTAGGAGAGGAAGATTGACTGAACAGGAAGTATGTAGGGCATTTGCTGGCGGGGGGGGGGGGGGGGGCTAAAAACAACATTTGAATGCACATAGTATGAGACTTAATATCGATGTTTCAATTCGGTGTACATTGTAAGATTTGAACCGAGGACCAGGCATACGGGTAATTATTTCGAATTCGTGCCATACTAAGTTTCGAAAAGTTTACATTGACTCAGTTTGTTGTGCTATTTTGTAGGTCATATGTTTGAATCCATCCAAAAGTTTTCTCACTACCATGGTGTTCATCATATACATATGAATTTGTATTAAAAAAGTAGCGTGGATACAGTGAAATGCGAAATCCACGTTAGAATTGGAGATCGCTACGTGACACACACTCTAATTCAAATAACTAACTACGTGACACACACTCTAATTCAAATAACTAATTATGTGACACACACTCTAATCAACGTTAGCGTGGGTACCGTTTCGATTTTTTTCAAGTAACTCCTCATTAATTAATTTATAGTACTCCCTCTGTTCACTTTTATAAGACCTTGAAGACATTTCAGACAATGTGCAAAACAGTTCATTTTAAGTTGTCTGAAACGACTTACAAAAGTGAACGGATGGAGTATCTTGTTTCGACTGACTAATTATTGCAAGGAAAACACGGGCATGGTAATACATACAGATTCGTTTGCAAATGAAAGAAGATTTGTTTGCATTCTCAAATGTAGGCGCACCAGGCAGACCAGGGTCGTGTCGGGGTGGACGCTGCTTTGGTGCCTTAAAGGCAACTGCCTTTGGGTCACTGACATGTGGGCCAGCCACCTGTTGGGCCCACATGTCATGGACACAAAGGCAGGTGCCTTAAGGCACCAAAGCATAGTCCTGTCGGGGTGGTCGCGTGTGTCGGACGGACGCGTAGCACCCAACCACCCACCCCCCTCCCCCCCCAAAAGGACAACGACAAGATAAGTTCGCGCTTCCACGTTTCGGATTGAAATATCTAGCGGCCCAATTCCAGCCCTGCAAAATCTCTCTTCTCCACTGTCCCCTTCCACGCCCAGATTGGTCAAATCTCTAATTCGCCGCCAACCCTCGAATCGCCCCTCGTCTCTTCTCTTTCCCCACCGTTCCCCACCTCTGGTCACGCTTCACCACCGCACCGGAGCTACCTCATCTACGCCCTCATCCACCGCACTGGGTGGTCCACTGACAATGTCGGCCGCCGCAACCTACGTGCCTCACAGACACCGAGTTCCACCGCATCAGGTGCGCTTCACCGACACCGTCTCCCAGCTCACCGGGGCTACTTCACCGAGCACATCGTCGCACCTCCGCCCCTCGAGGCCGTTGGGCCTTCACCAACGGTCTCGTCCACCGCATCGTAGCGCTCCTCTTCCACTCAAGATCTGCATTCGTGCGCGGCCAGCCAGCGCATCACCCTCAACGGCTCTCAGGTGACCCGCACTCTAGCTAGGCGAGCATGCCCAAATGTCGGCCCGAACTAGGTATCCACACATCACTCCCTTGTGCACTATTCCGACGATGTTTGGATATCCTTTCACTGCTCTCTTAGCTTACACGCCTATGCAACTCTGACTTTAACTCTTATTTCTTCTGGAGATATCATCTGAAACAAGCAAATCCATTTTTTAGCGAAGCATGACGGCGCTACGGGATCTGGTACACATCCTGCACACCCGTATAACCTTGTAAGTATCTGTCCTCCGGTACAACATCAAGGTCGATTCCTCTTATTTGATCAACCATTCGCCGTGTCAAAAATGCAGAGGTGGATGCAAGGAGCACAAGGCCTGCACATCCAAGCAAGTGCTAACATGGACTTGTACATTGAACATCCCAAGCGCAAGCAGAGCTGCAGTGAGCCTTTACAACAAGCTAGCGTAAGTCCCTGCATTTCATTTAATTCAAACTGGCATTTCTGTATGATTTGTGTGCAGTGGCTGATCCACGAATTCAAGTTACCAGGGGCGAACATTTAACTTAAAAAATACGAAGGCACTTGCACTCTGGAAATTAACATAACTTGAGAAATGTGAAGCTACATGCACTTTGAAAACCAGCTAATGATCCAAAGTTGTTCAGATTATAAACACTAAATGATGCAAGCACCAAAAAACACAAAATGCAACATGTTGTACAAGGACTACAAACATGGTCTGTACCTGCTTGAATTATTCGTTCTCTGGCTGAAAATATCAAAGTGTAATTGCATGTATAACCAGTGCGCAAACTGCATATCAATATATCTATCCTACACAAGTATGCCAATAGTTTCAAACAACAGATTAGAAAAGTATTTATGCTATGTTGTCATGATACGGGGACTTTCTGGTAGATGGCCTCGACGTTTCCTCAAGCTATGAAAATGCACTATAATTTGCTTGTCATCAATGCCTGCAAATCTCTGTCTCTCTCAACATAGTAGATCATCATCAGACACTAAATCCTTCAATGAGCTTGCAAAATGCTTGCATTAGATCCCTCATTAGACACTATATGTTCATCACCAGGAGCATGTAAAATGTTTGCATCAAATCTTTCATTAGCAGTCTGTTCATTAGACACTTCAGGCTCAAGAACAACATGAGCTTGTATGTTTGCACCAGAAACTTGATTAGATACATCAGATTCAGTCAGTTCAGTATTGATTGGGGGAGTTATAAAATAAGTAGAAATTGGTTTCATTTTCTCATAGATTCCCTACATACAAGCAGTTTTACAACACCGTCAGGTTTAACTATTGGCCAGAAATTGAAGAGTTGAATTAGATATAATCAGGGATGTGATGTACCTACTCGTTGCGCATGCTACTCTTGCAAGCTCCGACTGTCCGTTTGCGCAAGCTCGATGCCATGCCCATGCTGCCGCCGCTGCCTCCCACGCAGGCTACACACAGGGCTGGATCTTCATCTTCTTGTCCTTCCGTTCGCTTGAAGCCCGGCGACCGCCCTCCAACGAGGGCGCGAGGAAGTGTTGTGTCGGTTTGTCCAGCGGCGGCTAGGTTAGGAGCGAACCAGACTGGAGGCTGGAGGGAATGAATTGGGATTTTTCCTGCTATTGATCGATATGGGAGGCGCTCGTTTGGGCCGCAAGCCTTCTATAGGGCCTACCTTGCACTTATGTTATTGGCCCATCCAAATTGAAACATTTTTCTTCATTTTTTACATTGCCTGCTCGTGCGTTGGGACGAACAAAACTAGCGTGGGCCAACCTGGACGACTCAAACTAGGTGCACACTTTCCAGCCACCTGAGGCGGCCGCCCATACCAGCCCCTATGGTGGCGTCGCCCCTTTTTGCGTGTATGATTGGATAGTGAAAAATATTCCAGTGGCGCTTTTGATTTACCCACAGAATGGTTGAATTGCTTGTTTCTATGAACTGAGTTCGCCAATAATGTGAAGGATGCCAGTCTTTTCACCCTATTGTAGATTGCTTAGATCTCGATATGCCAAAAGTAATCGCATGAAATATACAGTAAAAGCCAGTGTGATGTGTTTGGCTACAACTAGTCTGACTACACGTCCTCATATAACGTACCAAGGATGCACCATCTTACCAGATTAACCATTCGACTTACCCATGTAGTGTGGGAAGAAAGAAGTATTGGGACTGCGTATCCAAGCAATTGATGCCATGGACTCCTTCGTACAACCTTGTAAGCGAAAAAGAAGTTGCATTGTGCCTGTACAAAGAACTAGCGTAAGTTCAGTTAGCTCCTTCTCGGGATTTTAGTTAGCCACTTATTGCAAAATTGTTCAATTACGTTGCTTGGCTTAATTTAGTTTGCTACTGATTACATAATGGCACATCCTGTTAATCATATTGTAGACTGCGCCTATCTATATGTTTGATACTTACTGTTAAGAATTACCTGTTTGCCTTAACTTAAATATCTACTTGTTTGTTTAACTGCTTTGCTGCTACAACAACGGGTTACAATGTTGTTAATAACTACTTTTTAACATCCAATTGAAACTCTTTAATTCCTTGTTTGCTTAACTGGTTTGCTGTTATAACTCCCAGTTGAGATGTTTTGCTAACCTCAACTTTTCTGAATCCAATCGGAACTTTAATGGCAACACAGGTTAGCCCAAGATCAAAGAGCGAGGTCCCCATGGACGTTGCATCATCCCATAGCAGTGGCACCGGCCCAATCGTGCATTATGAATTGCCAACTACTGATGCTCTAGAGGCTAAACTAGTGGCAGAAAGAGATTCTGCTTCTGCACTTAGAGATGAAGTTGACATGTTGAGGAAGCAAACAGCACAATCACAAGCAGTACTCAAGACAACCATTAAATATTTGGTGGATTTCAAAACGAAGCAAGTTGAGACTGACCAGATTGTTAAGGTCCTGAAGGAAAAAGGAAATTAAATTCCTACATGGTAAATCATAGGTGAATTGTTCTTTCCATAGTTGAATAACCTTTGTGTTGTCTGTTCATGTAATCAATCAAACCATTTGTTTTAGAGATCATGTAATAATTGTTTTTTTTGTTTGTAATTTTATTTGAGCACAAGTCAATATTAATTGATAAGACTCAGAGACATTTCATTTGGATTGCTGTGCCAGACCTACAAATATGCCAATCGGGCTGAATGTGCATTTAGCAATAGTAGTAGTATAGATGGACCATAAGTGGCACGCATAGGAAAGGGCCAAGATGCTGGCTAAAAAAAGGATGTTGTTGTAGCCAAAAAAAGTACAGCGGCCTGGCTTATGTATGTTAGTTGATATTATTGATCCATATACTCTATAAGTGTTTATATGTCTGTTAGTTTTGTACATTCCTGGTTGATTGACTCGGTATTTGAATCTTGATACGTCGCTTGTGTACATATCTAAATGGGAGTACACATTATGCTGCGTGTGACATTTGAGTTGGACATGAAGTGTTCCAAATATTTGAAGTCACCTTAAACTGGATTCTAGTTTCTGAATTTGAGTATCGGCATTTGTAAACCATATTCATATATGACAGTGGAATACATCTTTGTCGTCCTTTTGAAGATATATAAAAACACATAGAATGATTTATAAAGATTCATATAGGAATACAAAATGGATTCGAATTTAGTTGCCAGGGTAAACGTGGATGCTTATTGTCCAAAAGTTCGAAAGAAGCAGCAAAATGTCCACTCCCACGTCGGCTGCCCGAAGTCAAGTGTTTGGGAGATGGAAATTACTGTCTAACCATTACACAAACAATCCATCAGCCCGATTTCCACTGCTCAAAATAGGGGTAGGTTAGTAACTTCAATTAGACGTGACACGACCGCCTCTGAGCCCATTCCGACACGGTGGGCGTCAAACATGGGCGGCAAAACTCATTTGATTCAAGCTCGTCCGGAAGACCTCTATTTCTCCCTCCATTCCCCATTCATACACGGTGGGCGGCAAAACAAACTCGACTCTGCCGAAATCGATGTAGGCAATTTTCAATAGGGGCAAGTTTGTAACTTCACTCAGACGTGACACAACCGCCCTACCTGTCAGCCCTGTTCATACACCGTGGGCGCCAACCATGGGCGCCAACCACCCTCTCCTCGCCCGAAATCGCTCTGGGCAAATATTGGCGTGATGTGAGATTACCGTCCTATCCCCAACCGACGAGACGTCCAAATTTTAAACGAGGGCTAAGTTTGTAACTTTCCCATATTTTAGATAGGCGCATCCCAAAAACATGGTTCCCCGTACCTCTCCCTCCATTTCCCATTCATACACCGTCCGCGCTAGAACACCCCATCCCCACACCAGCCTCCGTCCGCCACCCCATCCATCGCCGCTGTCCTCCACCACATCCATCGCCACCGTCCTCCATCATGCCGGAGCCCTTACCAAGACCGCGTCGTCCACTGCTAGAGATGGACGTTTCTCATCCACGGCGATGGACCAATAGCCTTGCATCGCGTCCTCTCGCTTCATCGGCGCCGTCGTCCTCTTTGCCAGAGCCGCTCACACGACCTTCTCTTCCACCGCAATGGGACTTATCCCCCGATGCACCCGTCTACCGTCACAGATCTGCTTCAACGCCACCGACATCCATCGCACCCTCGATGCCTACACAGCGCCGCAAGAGAGGTGGTACTTCATATCTCCTCTACTTTTTGATCTCAACCAGAAAATAGATCTTAACTTGGTTACTCTACTTTCTTTTCAGCTCTTAGAATTTAGTTCTTAGTTCGAAGCAAACAATGGATGCTAAATATCATTTCTCCAGTTTGCAGCTACAAATCTACCATGGCACAGCCATAATACAATTTAATTGATCATGCTTAGGGTTTAATTGATCATGTTGGTTCCGTGGTGGTTTCTATAATAGAAATCGGAGGGGAAACCCTCTTTTGCTAAAAAAAATATGCTTAGAGTTTCCCCCTTTTATGATCACTATATGATCAGAATATGTGCTTCGTGTCATAATAACACTGCTCCACCCATCAAGCTAAACAAGCTTAGTTGTTCAAATACGAATCTGATATTTTTAAAATAGAGTTGTTTAATTGGTCAGCTAAATGTTCCTAAATTAGTTTCGAAAATGCAGGTTCGCCGCTCGGGTGTGTATCTCTACAGGGTGCCCATGGTGGGCCGGCCCACCCTGGGATTTTGGGTCGTCCCAGGCCCCGATTCCCTTCTGTTCTGCTGCGCGCTTCCGATCTCTACTCGCCCCCAGCCGCCTGCCTCGCCGGCAACTTGTCGTCCCCAGACGGCATGACTCTAGGAGGAGACACCGGACTAACACTCAGCACTCAGCAGCCACTCCTCATCACCCATTTTCTAATTGATTCATTACTCATTAAGCAGGACTGTCATTAGGGTTTGTTGTGTGCTTAGTGCTACCTACACTTAATGGTTCAGATGTATTTCGGTAATCTTTGGTACATCTAAAGTTCAAGGGTTTTCAAAATTCTGACCCTCGGAACAAATACTAGTCACTTTGGATTGTTGGTCGTAGTGACATTGACCCAGATTACTACTGCAAGCCAGGTTTGTTGACAATTTTACTTGTCTTTCTTACTCATTCGATATAATATCCAATTATTCATGTCGATTAGTTGCAAATAATAAGTGCTAGACAAACTTCTTCATTCAGATTTTGGACGGTCTCTTACTACAGTTACAGTTCTGCATACTTGTCCTAGTAAGCTCACAAGTAAATGATCGATTCACTACATCTATGCTTGCCTTGTCATATTTGGTGTCAATATTCTTTTAGGGTGGACCACCCTGTTTCGAAATACTGGAACCGTAGACATGAGTGAATAGTATTTCTCTATGTGATCTCTTCCATCATGGGTGGGTAACGAACACTTCATTGTATAGAAAGAAAGTGTCATTTCCAACTTTTACATAGGTTTCGATCTTTTACATGGAATACAATCTGCCTACTTGCTTTGTGTCGCACTACCAACACTCCACCCTTGAGGCTAAACATTACGCCACTCATAATTGCTTAGTTTATTTGTTCAAATACGAATTTCATATGATTCTAATGTTCCTAATTCAGTTTTGAAATGTGTGCCTGCCTGTCAAACTTTGTGTTTCTATGTGTGGTATGGTCAGCACGGTTGGGGAGGTGAACATTGCATATGCAGGGGTTTATAGGGAGACACTCTCCGAGTTGAATCCGCAATGCATTCCATAGATAATCCGACTATTTTTTATGTTTTCATGAATCTCAAATTATGAACAGCATCATAATTATTATGTGCTTGCACGCATGAAAAGAATAAAGCAGAACAATGCCATGGCTATCAAACTTGGCATTAAGGGACTGAAATCAAGTCTGGATGCAATGCAATGCGAACGCTCTTCACCTATAGATTCATGCTCAGAATATGATCCTAACAGTGATTCTGAGCTAGAGGGAGACCTAAGTCAATGTAGCTCCCTAGTGGAGGAGTCATAGGAAGATGCCGTATCTTATTCACCCATCAAGGTACTTTCTCTAACTGTCCAAGGTTACATTGCTTGCACATATCTTGCAACTGATGCTTTGCATTGCTTCTACTTTGTTGAACTGCCATTAGCTTAGTTTACACATCGTGTATGTGAATACGCCTTGCCTATCCATTTTCAGTACATATTCCATCTGTCATCATACCATATTTATCCATTCAAATGTTGTTCTTGTGTATCAGACGTTCAAAAGGAAGAGGGTGATTGCTGATCGTGGAGGAGCACAAGCAAAGTATTTGGAAAAGGTAGTGGCACCTAATAAATCAAATAGACCATTAGGTGTAGTTGCAATATCACCTGACCCACAAAAATACCCCAACTCTAGCAGACTCTAGCCCTACTACACTGGTCATTTCTGATGCCCCAACTCAGCAGACCCCAACTGCAGCAAATAGTATGATTATGCCAGTTGACATAGCACTAGCTGTACGACGCAAAACCCCCATTCCAGCAAAGAGTACACCAAATCCAGTTGCCAAATCCCTTTTCGAACCAGAGAGAGCCCCAATTGCAGCAAATAGGACCCCTGTTCCATTTCTTCCCAATTTAGAAGACGAAGCTTATGTTGTTGTTAGGAACTTTGTGAGCATCTTTCCTTCATGGAAAGATTATACCGTAGACACAGAACAATTTCCAGTCTTCCTCCGCAACTTACGCGTAAGTAATGTACTAATGTTATTCATGGTCATTACTGCATATGTTTCTGCTGAGAGAAGACACAAGATTTCATTCTTTTAAATAGGCGAGGAGCAAACTGGATTGTGATGACGAGCAAGGGTTGGTTGCGCTTTTCAAGCACTCGTTGATGAAGTATCGTTCCTACCTGAGGCAAGCGCACTTCGATGGCAAGCCTCTGAACAAAATTTCTGTAAAGTCTCCGGTGCTACATTTATCCGACGGTGACTGGAATAATCTTGTTACACATTGGTCTCGGCTGCAGCGTAAGGTACTGTCCATGATATCACATCACAATTTGAACTACATTTCTGCATTTGCCTTAATGTCTCACTTGTATGGAAACTGTTAGCAGTAGAACATTCATTCTCAAGGGACCACAAAATCTCGCAACTATACTGGACATTGCATTGCTCTTGTGAGTACCTCTTGCTCTGTATGACCATACTTACTTTCATAGCTGTTTGATTATGTAGCATCACTGCACATGCTAGCCTCGTAATCATCCATCTGGTGGACATTATAAGATCCGTATGGAATCTTACATAAATTTAGAATCAACCGAATGCTTTTGAAAAGGTTTAGCTCTGCAGTCCTCTTGTAAGGACTGAACGCGGTCTAT
Organism: Triticum aestivum; assembly: GCF_018294505.1. Classification (NCBI taxonomy): domain Eukaryota; kingdom Viridiplantae; phylum Streptophyta; class Magnoliopsida; order Poales; family Poaceae; genus Triticum; species Triticum aestivum. Next base: position 277,487,909 of record NC_057803.1, on the reverse strand, counting down.
CACTTTACTTACATTAACAGCTACTCCCTCCGTCCCATAATATAAGAATGTTTTGTACAGCACACTAGTGTTCAAAACACTCTTGCATTATGGGAAGAGGGTTGGTTCATTTTGTAGCATTCTGCATCTTATCTCCCTTGCCCATCATTTACTAAAAAATATCAGATCTATATTTAATCTTACCAACAAGTACAATACACGAAGTGTAGTCCATTGCTCTTGTCAGTACATTTTGTCCTATAACGCTTGTACTTCCAGGGATTGGTAGTTGATTATGTAGCATCAATCTGCATCTTATCTTCATTATCCTCTATCCCTTCCAGTATTATCATATCTATAATTACTCTCTACAAAATGTAGAGTATAGGCAATGCTTATGAAGAAGATTATGTGCTGAAATTCTTGAGTTATCCTTCCATTGACATGGAGAAGGGCATTATAAAGACGGTGTTAACTGTTAATGTAAGTCAGTCCTTCTAAATCCTTTATCCTCAACTACTGTTTAATTTGCTCATACTCCCTATCGTTTACTTCTGTTTAGTTTGCTGTTTCTACCAAAATGCATGTTCGTAAGAACCATAAGTTCTAAGTTTTACTTGTAAAACCAAATTCCTTATTCATACCATGCACATTACTTAATACTCCCTATATGTATGCTTGTTTTTGTGGATCTATAGTCCAGTGTATGGTGAAGCAGCCCATGTTTGCACCTTGTCATCTCCTTTTTTATCTTACTGATGTGGCTGATGATATGAATAACATGCCATGCACATTATCCAAAGTAGATACAATGATTTTCTTTGCCCTCCATCTATGCTTGTTATGTTGACATGGTAATCCAGTAGTGTGGTGAAGCTCCCCGCATTATGAACAATGCCAAATTATGCTATTGATATTTTGAACTTACTCTTTATTTTCTAATTTGAAATTTGATAGAATTGACAGAACAGTTATCATCTTTGTTTATACACGTGCAAAACCTGTCATCTCTCTGCTTTGTCTTAGGGTGATATTCCTGATGGCATGCACAAGTCTGCTGAAGGCTGTGAGATAAACCCAACATATATTGCAGCAAAGAAGGCAAAACATCGTCAAGATAGCGAGACAACCCCAAAGTCCTGTCTTGATGCAGTGTTCAAGTTACTTGAGACTAACAGTCAGACAAGCTCACAGAATTCGTTGTCTGAATCAGTTTGACTTCTTCAGTCCAAAGTTCTAGCAGAAAGGCATCTTGCAACTCAACTTCGACTTGAAGTCCTATCTCTAAGAGATTGCGGAGAACACCAATGAGAACCTCATCGCTAAACAGCTACACCTGGAAGCTATGACTGACATGCTAGGCCGGTCTCACAGCCTTGCTCAGCAGCTTGCACAGCAGTTCCCCCACAAGGCTATCTTTTCTTGAACTGTCATGGAAGTGGTATCGGTTCAATATTATTTTGTTACGCTGCAATGGTGCCCAGTTTTGTAATCTGCTTCTTTGTTGCGCTTTATGATCACTGGTGGCGAACATCGATGCCCAGTGGATCTAATATACCTTAAATCCTTTATTGTATAGTGTAGGTTTATTCTTAGTTACTATGTCGTAATTTCTTTATTGTATAGAGCAGGTTTGTTCTTAATTCCTATTAGTTACTGCCATCATTCGCTATCTGAAAAAAATCAAATGTAGTCGACCGGACCGAAACATTCGACTCTAACGGGCCAGGTTTTTAGCGGGCCACAATTGGGCCGGCCTGCGTCTTTCTTGGGCCCGAATGATTGGGGCCTTCACACATTGCACCAGGCCCAAACTTACACCGGCTTATATTTTAGATGGGCCTTTTATCGACCCAGCGCTTAGTTTGGCCCAGGTAGCGTTGGGCCATTAACAGGCTGAATATTGTACTGGCCTGTTACGGCCGAGATGAAACCACGGGCCTTTAGCAGGCCAAAATGCATGTTGGGCCTCAATTTTCACTAGTCGTCGATGGGCCTTCAGCAGGCCGAAATGTAGACCGGGTCGTTTTGGGCCCAGTTAGCTCATGGGCCGTTACCAGGCCGAAACATATCTCAGGCCTTAGTTGGCCCACTAATATCATGGGTCTTTAAGAGGCCGAAACCTTAGCACAGGCATCAACGGGCTGAATTACGCGACGGGCCTTTAACAGGCCCAAAGTCACGTTGGGCTTCAATGTTGCCACCTTTAGCACGGGCCGTTAGTGGGCCCGATGTCCCGTCGGACCATATATGGCCCATGGGCAGCACGGGCCATTCCCAGGCCGAAAGTCACACCGGGCTGAAATGGGCCCATGTCTACATCAGGCCTCTAACAGGCCGAAAGTCACTGGGCTGTAGTTGGGCCCAAATATTCGGCGAACAATTAACGGGCCAGATCTGGCTTCAGGCCGCAAATGGGCCCAAATATTGGGCGAACTATTAACGGGCCGGATCTGGCTTTGGGCCGTAAATGGGCCCAAATATTGGGCGAACAATTAACGGGCCAGATCTAGCTTTGGGCCGTAAATGGGCCTTTATTAAGTAGGCCGTTATTGGGCTGCCCCACTAGTACCTGATTAAGTTCTACGGGCCTTTGACTGGGCCGGCCTTTTTAACCTATATGGGCCTCTGTTGGGCCCAGCCACGTGTCGACGTATCATAGGCATATCTCCTCCAATGGACGGGCGATATCTGGCCCACTAACAAGCTGACAGGTGTTCCCTTTGGCCAATCAGAATTTTACACGTGGAAATTTCCCAATGGTCAGGGCTGTTAATGGGTTATCGGATCCAAAATCCGATCCGATAGCTTAACGGTGTTCCGTTATGGTGGATGCCACATGTCGGTCACCCTTGACGAAAGCACTTCTATGACGCGCGATTTGTCGTCATGGAAGTGGACACTTCCGTGATGATTATTTTGGTAATGTCATGGAACACTTCTATGACAGCACATGTGTGACTATCTTGATTCTGTCATAAAATCGTCATGGATGTACATGCATGACAAAAAACGCGACCTACTGTGACAAACACGTATCATCACGGAAGTGTATTTTTTGTAGTGAATGTATGCCACAAGATTGTGTTGATAGTTGCTAGACCAGACAACAAGTAATGTACATATCCAAACTTATGTGTTTCCAATGCTTTTTCTTGGATCTCCTTGTACATGTTGGCCATAGAGTTGTGGTCTTTCTTCTTCTTGGCATAGACATCCAAGTCATCTTCATGCTCTTCAGAGGCATTTATCAACTTTGCCCACTCATTAACAGTTGACTGGTACCTTGTACCCTCAGATATCCATAAAATTCTACCATCTAGATAAAAATGAGTTGTGGAGTACAATTACATGATGAGTTCGTCATTCCATTTTGTCAGCTTCTGTTCCACAAAGTCATCTACTCCACAAGATCTGAAACTCTCACGAACTCCTGGAAAGTGGTCTTCATTCTCATCAATGTATTCCCAATTGACCCACTTCGTATCACACACAATGGGCTTCTTGTCAAGCAGAATGGTTTCATAGAAATCTTGTTGTTCTTTGGTGTGGAACCTATAGTCCACTGTAGTTCTTCTCCTTGAACCATATGGATCAGACTATCTCCAAAGTCTGAGACCTGCATCCTTCCTAATGTTCATGTCTTCTCCCCACAAGATGATTGTCATTATGATGTGGAATATTTGATTTAAGCTTGGTAAGCACTTGGGCTTCAGCATCTTCTTCCTCAACTTCATGCACTGGGGCCTTGTTCTTCTCAGCAGCAGAAATGTTCCTAGTGCTCCTCTTGGTCTTTGGAACTGGAGAAGAAACTTTGGGGGCAGTCTTGGGCTTAGAAGGGACATCCCCGGACTTAATTGCATCCCCCATTAGCGTTTGGGACTTGGGTGCAGGTGCAACATCCTCTTCCTCTTCTTCATCTTCAACTCGATCTCTCGTCATAGATAACCTGCCAATAACTTTGGCAACAGTCTTCTTGACCCTCTCTTTCCTCTTCTTACCTTCACCAGCAGCCTCTTCAGTTGGGGGAAGTCTCAAGAGTGGAGGCTTTGGCTTTTGACATGGGAATCCTCTTAGTAGGTGCTTTCTTGTGCATTCCAGGTATTGTTGCAGCAGTAATTCCATATTCCTTCATTAGCACTTTCTTCTTGGAACCCACTTCCTCCTTAGTAGCCACATATTCCTGATCCTCTGAGTCTGAGGTTCTCTTCTTCCTCTGTCTGGTAGTTACCTTCGGCAAATTGCTTGGAGTTCTCCTGCTGCCCTCATCATAGCTGCTAGAGGCACTAGTGCCCTCACTCAAGTTCACTTGCTCTTTTGATTTGTTCTGGCTATCACTTTGGGCAGACATGTTGGCAAGGCAAACTGATAGTAGACCCTGTGAATAGATATAGATGAGATAGAGTGCATGAGCATCACAAACTGCAGAGTATTTTCAAAAAAAAATAAGTCAAAAAATTAGTTTTAGTTTTCCCCAGAAAGCATTTTGGAGCTACCGATTTGTTAAACTCGGTGACACCGAAGCAACTTTTGGAGTCTAAACTAGTGATCTCGGTTAGACTGACTCACAGTTCGGTGAATTCGAGATTGCTAGGGTTTCACAGAGAGTTGAATTCGGTCACACCGATTTGGAACTTTCGGTCAGACCGAAAAGTGCAAGTGCTATGGCCTAGGCCAAATCGGTGAGACCGATTTCCACAACTCGGTTGGTCCGAGATGGGTTCGGCAGAAACCTAACCCTAAATTTTTGAATCAACCCTGATCTAATTGATGTTTTCCTTGGATAGATTGATCTCAAACGTGGTAAAGAACATGGCATTGCATTGTGATAAGAATAAGATTAAGGATTTAGCACAAAAAGTCGAACTCATACCCTAGTTCGGTGGCGAGTTCACTACAGTGGCAACAACGGCGTTGAAATCCATTGGCGGTGATGGAAACCAGTGGCGGGAGGTCGCTGGTGACGAGAAGACGATCCGGAGACCTGAGGCGGCAGAGCAGGACACACGTGGTGTGAGGGGTTTTGAAGAAATTTCCAAAATCTCACCCGTCGGTATATATATCCTGACCCTACCAGTGTGACCAAGTGGAACAACTCGGTGGCACCGAGATGCAGAATCGCAATCGGTTACTGCAACTCGATGTGACCGAAAAGTTCTAATCGGTTGCACCGAGATTGAAAACCTAGATCAACTCAGTGAACTCAGTGTGACCGAAGTGGATGGATCGGTCAGACCGAAATGCACAAAGAGGTTTTGGAAGTTTAAGTCTATGACAAATCGGGGACTCTGAGTGCTCCTCACATAGAGTGGTTCGAATCTAACTTGATCAAACTTTGTGATGTAGCATGAATTGATTTTGAGACGAGAAAAGCATAGAGAGCTAGAGGGAGTTCTTAGGCATTCTTGTCCATCCATTTAGCAAAAGAGAAAGAGCCAAACAATCAAAGCAACAAATAGATGTCCTTTAATGAGTAAAATATGCAATCAACATGCTCACGCAATAAAATGGCAAATGAAATAAGTGGCAAAGCATGCACAAACACTCTAGCATCTATCAGGCAATTGGCGATGACTAGGTCATCTATATATGAGTATATTGACTTAGTAGTCAAATGAGAACATTTGATCATAGGTCATACTCATTGTTTAAGAACAAGTGGGGTTACCACTTTTATATAAAGCATTGTTGTGTTCACACCATTAGAGTTGCTTTAGCTCATTTTTTGAGTAAAGATCCCCATAGATGTGATAACCCCCCTAAGAGGGTTGAACTGACCTTGGGTTTTGTCGATGATGACTTCATGTAGATGTTGAAGATGTGGACGCTCAATGTTGATGTAGATCATTTGGAGCAATCCATTGGAGTGAGTTGCACTTTCAATACCTACATAGGTTAGTCCCACAAGGAACAAACAAGGATATCCATAGACATAGAGTGAAGTTCACACAAGATGATGTCCATGAAAGCATTAGGTTACCTTGTCCCTTGTCTTACAAACAAGAGGCTTTGTGACTCCTTGAACTAGTGCAATATGTGGAAGTGGATTGCACTTGTCCTCGCCAAAATGATATGAGTGGAGTATGTTGGTGGAGTCACCCTAAAGAACTCTCTAGTTCTTCTTCGGGATCCACATCATCTTGATGGGAATCCTTGGAGTTGTAGTCATACTTGATGAAGTAGAACTTGTTGTAGTCTTGGGAACCCACTTGACCAAGGCCTTAGGAGCTTCTTCAAATGCATCAATCTCCTCTTGAAGCTTGTCCTTGCCTTTGTGCTTGTGGCCTTGTGGTGGAAGATCATCTTGAGCTTGTGTCCCTTGGAAAGAAGTAGGATCATACTTATCTTGTTGACGAACAAACTTCGTCTTGGGGTATTGATCTTCATCCCACTCAACTCCATTGGCATTGAACTTTCGTTCAAAACCAACACCTTGATTCTTCCGGTGCCTTCCTTGCTTGCATACAATTTCCCCAAATTGCTTACTCCCGACAAGGCTCTTGCAAACACCTTTCTCTATGATTCCCTTCAATAAGCTATTTTCTTGCTCAAGTGTAACTTGGCTAAGAGAATCATTAGTGGAATCAAGAGAACTACTAGAAGCAACAACATTGGATTTAACATGATTATTGATACTACTAGAAGAAGAATCTTTCGTACTCTTGTTGCTAGATTTTACTTGTGGCATGTAAGTAGACAAGAGTAAATGCTTGACAATGTAAGAAGAACTTTTCTTGCAAAGGTCATCATTGATTGCTTTTAGGAACCCATACTCATGCTCAAGGTTGAGCTTTTCAAAGCATAGCTTCTCATGAGTCTTTAAAATCTCGCGATGATCTTCCAAGGTAGTTTCATGAGCTAACTTAAGAGTGTTTAGTTCTTTAGTTAGACGCTCAATCTCCTTAACATCATCATTCATTTTATCTTGATTAGCATGATTAATAGCAATTTCATCCTAGTTTTCATCACTAGAGTTGTCAACAAGTAAATCATCATCAACTAGCAAATCATCTTCATCACTATTGAAATCAACATACTCGGGGTGTGATACCTCTGGGCCTTTAGCCATGAAGCATCTTCCAATTCCTTCGTTTGGTGAGTCAAATATGTCGTAGGAGTTGGTTGACACAAGTGCTAGACCGGCAACACCTTCATCTTGAGTATATTCGGAATTAGAGTGATAACTTCTCTCGGATTGATTGTCGGAGTCGGAGCCGGATACCCGTTCACCAACATGAGTTTGATGTCTTCGTTTTGTGTAGCTCCTTGATGACTTGTCCTTCCTTTCCGAATCCTTGCTTCTCCGAGATGTTCTTCGTTCATAACGATCATCTCTACTCCTTCTCTCTCTTGGAGGTGATTCTTATCTTCTACTTCTCCTTTTGTGTGAATCTTCTCTTCTTTTGTATGGGGTCATACACTCATTGGAGTAGTGTCCGGGTCTTCCACAATTGTAGCAATTACGCTCACGACTAGAGGATCTTTTGTCATTGTAGGACCTTGACTTGGAACTTCTTTCTTTGCTTCTATTTTTGTAGAAGTTGTTGAAGTTCTTCACCATTAAGCTCAATTCTTCATTGAAGGTTTGTTTCTCACTTGATGATGTAGGAGCATCACATGAGGCTTTGTAAGCACCATTTGTCTTGTTGTGAAGCTCTTCCTTATCCTTGAGTGACATCTCATGAGCAACAATTCTTACAATTACTTCCATTGGCTTGAGATCTTTGTAACTGGGCATCATTTGGATAAATGTGCACACAGTGTAATATTTTCCATCCAAGGCTCTTAGGATCTATCAGTCATCTGTTCACTTCCCAAGCCAGCAATCTCATTTGTAATGAGAGCAAGCCTAGAGTACATTTCAGTGACACCTTGACCATCCTTCATTTTGAACTTGTCAAGTTGACTTTTAAGCACATCCAAATTGGATTCCTTGACGGAGTTGGTACCTTCGTGCATATCAATTAAAGTATCCCAAATTTCCTCTCCATTCTCAAGACAACTAGTTTTGTTGAATTCTTCGGGGCACAATCCATTCAAGAGGATATCGCAAGCTTGAGCGTTGTATTGCAGCATATTCAACTCTTCCGCGGTAGCTTCACGGTTTGGTTCTGTCCCATCAAAGAATTCACCTTGCAAGCCAATACACACAATAGCCCAAACGACAGGGTTATGTCCAAGAATATGCATTTTCATCTTATGCTTCCAACTAGCAAAATTAGTACCATCAATGTAAGGACCTCTATGGTGGTAATTTCCCTCACTAGACGCCATACTCTCCTAGGTTGTGAAACCAAGGCTATGATCACCAAAGCTATGGAAATCAAGGAAAATGGAGACCAAAGCTGTGATACCACTTGTAGGATCGAAAGTATGTCTAGAGGGGGCTGATTATACTACTTGACATAATAAAAATCTAGCCTTTTCCCAATTTTAAGTCTTGGCAGATTTATCAACTTAGCACAAGTCAAGCAATCAACATACCCATGCAAGTCTGAGAGTATAGCATCGGAATGAAAAACATTGCGCATGAAGGTAAAGGGAGGAGTTTGGAGGGATCAAACGCAATGTAGACACGGAGAATTTTGGCGTGGTTCCGATAGGTGGTGCTATCATACGTCCACGTTGATGGAGACTTCAACCCATGAAGGGTAAAGGCTGTGCGAGTCCCCGGAGGGCTCCACCCATGAAGGGTCCACGAAGAAGCAACCTTGTCTATCCCACCGTGGCCATCGCCCACGAAGGACTTGCCTCACTAGGGTAGATGTTCACGAAGTAGGCGATCTGCCCGTACAAACTCCTTGGTTCAACTCCACAATCTTGTCGGAGGTTCCCAAGTGACACCTAATCAATCTAGGAGACACTACTCTCCAAAAGGTAATAGATGGTGTGTTGATGATGAATACTTTGCTCTTGTGCTTCAAATGATAGTCTCCCCAACACTCAACTCTCTCTCACAGATTTGGATTTGGTGGAAAGATGATTTGAGTGGAAAGCAACTTAGGAAGGCTAGAGATCAAGACTCTTATGGTTGGATTGGAATATCTTGGTCTCAACACATGAGTAGGTGGTTCTCTCTTAGAAAATGAATGGTAGAAATGAAGAGTGGCTGGAGGGGTATAAATAGCCTCCACACAAAAACTAACCGTTATACACAATTTACCAAACTCGGTGGGACCGAATCATGAAACTCGGTCAGACCGATTTAGTTCAAAATGTGAATGTTAGGATTTTTGGTGGGACCGACATGTCAACTCGGTGGGACCAATTTCATTAGGGTTAGGGCATAACATAATCTCGGTGAGACCAATCAAATAAACTCGGTAGGACCGATTTCTGTAATAGGAAAACAGAGAGTTGGTCAGCCAAACTCGATGGGACCGAATCGCTCATTTCGGTGAGACCGAAAGGTTACGAAAGGGAAACAGAGAGTTTGCATTGCGAACCCAGTGGGACCGATCTCTCATCTCGGTTGGACCAAAATGTTACGAAGGGAAACAGAGAGTTTCCAATCCCATCTCGGTGAGACTGAGATCCCTATCGGTGAGACCAAAGTAACGAGGGTTTCTGGAGTGGCTATGTCAAGTGAACTCGGTGGTGCCAGATAGATAATTTCGGTAGGGGCCGAGTTTGACTCTTGGTTTGGGACATATGTGGATATGAGGAAGTGGTTGAAGGCTTTTGGAGCATCTGACTAAGCATTTTGAGCAAGCAATCCATTAAGCAACACCTGGAATTCTTTTAATAGTATTGGCTTTTCGTATGGACTCAATGTGATCTTGGATCACTAAAATGAAAATGTAAAGTCTTGAGCATGAGCCAATGTGTGTCCTTAGCATTTTCAGGGGTCCACATTCCTAATCCATGCCATGCTAATCATTGAACTTTCTCAATTGATCATCTTGAAATAGCATTAGTTCAATGAGCTATATGTTGTTAGGAATTACCAAAACCACCCAGGGATAGTTGCACTTTTAGCCTGCGCCTGCCTCCTCGGCACCAAAGAGGAAACTGGTACACTGCGCCCGATGGTGCCCGCCTGGCCTTGGCCGTCATGGCTCACGTCATCTGAACCTCGTGAGGTGAACCTTGTATAGAAATCTCCACTCCTCGAGAGCCAGCCTAGGGAGGCCGGCCCACGTGGAGGTCTTGTTGTTGTCCGCCTCGTGAGTCTTGGCCCCTCACAAGGGTCTTGAGTTGTTGATGTCAAAGCTGGGCTGTACCCGGCCATTGATGGAGCCACACCATGGGCCACAGGCAAGCAAGTATGGGTACCCCCGTTCCCAGAACACCAACAAACACAACAAAATCACTATCATGAGAGTGAGAATTGAAATCATGATGACACATTTCATGGTTATCATTATTCAATATAGCATACATGTCATCACCATAATCATCATAGATAGCAACTTTGTTATCATAGTCAATTGAAGCCTCATCCAAAATGGTGGATTCATCAATAAATAAAGTCATGACTTCTCCAAATCTTCTTTCATCATTATAATCATCATAAATAGGAAGCATGCAATCATTATAACAAATTTGCACATCAAATCTTGGGGGACTAAAAATATTATCTTCATCAAACATAGCATCCCCAAGCTTATGGTTTTGCATATCGTTAGAATCATGGATATTCAAAGAGTTCATACCAACAACATTGCAATCATGCTCACCATTCAAAGATTTTCTATCAAACATTTTATAGAATTTTTCTTCTATCAATTGAGCACAGTTTTCGTTTCCATCATTTTCACAAAAGACATTATAAAGATGATCAATAATATGATGAAACCTCAATTCCATTTTTATGTAGTTTTCTTTTAGAAACCAAACTAGTGATAAAACAAGAAACTAAAAGATTCAATTGCAAGATCTAAAGATAGCCCTTCATCCACTCACCTCTCCGGCAACGGCGGCAGAAAAGAGTTTGATGTCTACTAGGCAACTTTATTCTTGTAGACACGTGTTGGGCCTCCAAGCACAGAGTTTTGTAGGACAGTAGCAATTTTCCCTCAAGTGGATGACCTAACATTTATTAATCCGTGGGAGGTCTAGGATGAAGATGGTCTCTCCCAAACAACCCTGCAACCAAATAATAAAAAGTCTCTTGTGTCCCCAACACACCAAATACAATGGTAATTTGTATAGGTGCACTAGTTCGGTGAAGAGATGGTGATAACAGTGTAATATTGATGGTAAAATAATATTTTTATAATCTGAATAAATAAAAACAGCAAGGTAGCAAGTAGTAAACGGGCACAAAAATGGTATTGCAATGCTTGAAAATGAGGCCTAGGGTCCGTCCTTTCGCTAGTGCAATCTCTCAATAGTGCTAATATAATTGGATCATATAACTATCCCTCAACGTGCAACGAAGAATCACTCCAAAGTTCCTATCTAGCGGAGAGCATAAGAAGAAATCGTTTGTAGGGTACGAAACCACCTTGAAGCTATTCTTTTCGATCGATCTATCCAAGAGTTTGTACTAAAATAACACCAAAGAATTTCAGATTCCTAATACTCAATCCAACACAAAGAATCTCAAAGAGTGCCCCAAGATTTCTACTAGAGAAACAAAAGACGAGAATGTGCATCAACCCCTATGCATAGATTACCCCAATGTCACCGCAGGAATCCGCTAGTTGAGTGCCAAAACACATATCAAGTGAATCAATATGATACCCCATTTTCACCACGAGTATTCATATGCAAGACATATATCAAGTGCTCTCAAATCCTTAAAAGTATTCAATCCAATAACAATGAAATCTGAAAGGGAAAAACTCAATTCATCACAACAAGATAGAGCTGGAAAAACACCATATTATCTGACTCTATTAACGAAGCCCGCGATACACCAAGATCATGACATCTCAAGAACATGAGAAAGAGAGAGAGAGAGAGATTAAACACATAGCTACTAGTAGAAACCCTCAGTCCCAAGGGTGGACTACTCCCTCCTCATCGTGGTGGCCGTCGGGATGATGAAGATGGCCACCGGTGATGATATCCCCCTCCGGCAGAGTGCTGGAACGAGGTCTAGATTGCTTTTCGGTGGATATAGAGCCTTGCGGGGGCGGAACTTTTGATCTAGGGTTATTTATGATGGTTTCTCTATTTATAGGATTTTTGGCGTTGGTTTCACATGAAGATGGGCCTCAAGGTGAGCACAACCCGCCGGGGCATGAGTAAGGCCCCAGGCATGCCCCGGTATCATGTTCCCTACTCCTTCACCTTCTGGTCCTTCCACGAAGCTTCGGAGGTCTCTTTTATTCCAAAAAATTCATCAAAAGATTCTGCTCATTTGGAGAACTTTCATTTCTGCACAAAAAACAAGACCACGGTAGTTCTGCTAAAAACAGCGTCAGTCTGGGTTAGTTCCAAAAAATGATATAAAGTTGCTATAGAATGATTGTAGAACATCTAGCAATGATAATAAAACAAAATGAATACTTCATAAATTATAGGTACGTTGGAGACATATCAGCCCCCCGAGCCTCCAGATCCTCACGAGGCTCGGGACCTGGGTGACTCGTGAGGAGCGACTTCAGCAGCGCGCGCCTTCAGCTGCTTCAACATCTCCTCAGCAACGGTGCTAGGTGACACTTTTTGGTTTGTTCAGTTGGGGGTGCCCCTCGGGATGCATTATCCCCAAGCTGCATGGGTCCGTCCCTGCGGCATGTATCATTCTTTGCTTCTATCAGAACTAGCTTTACCCTCTTCAATGAGTCACTTTATGATTATCACATGTTTGTCCAGTGCTTCATCTCCATGAACGTCGTACTCCCTTGCACACCTGCCCACGACCGCCTCATGATTAAGGACTGGCATGGCGTCTGTGCTTGGGTCCGTCCCTGCAACATTGCTAAACCCAAGTTGCCGAGCTCTAGCTCGTGGGCTAGCTCCTGTGCACATCACCTGCCATGGTCCTTGGTGCCTTGTTCTCGCATGAGCTAATCGGGGGTGGATAAGTTAGGGTGTGCGACCCGGTGCCTCGCCACCACAAGAGCCGCACACTGGTTGTCTCTCTTCAGGAACTTCGCATGAGAAGACTGGGCACGGCGTCTATGCTCGGGTCCGTCCTTGCAGCGTTGACAAACCCAACGGCTGAGCTTTGTCTAGCGGGCCGGCCCTGTTCACATCACCTCCTGGGTCGTTGGTGTTTGGCCTTCTTATGCGATAACCTCAGGAGATTCACTCAGCGCAGGTCACCTAACCATCTTGCAGGATCATCACAAGTGTTCTGAATTAAATTCAGGCCCAACCCGCCTTGAGGTAGGGCCTCGTGAGTCCTGCGCTGGCTCACGAGTGCCCATACACACCTCCTCCAGCCCTGCCGTGCAAGCCACGTGTCAGGGAGGGGCTGTACATGCCCCGGAGTCTCCCCTCAGAGGGAGCTCCCACCCATGTACCACTGGAAGCCCATGCTCCGTGCTGGCGGACGACACTATCGAGCAGCGTCCATGCCCGTGCAAGAGCGGAAGCACCATGCTCCGTGTTGGTGAATAAACAACTGAGTGTGGCCTAACGGTTGCATTAACCTCAGGAGATCCACTAGGCTTGTTCCTCAGCCTCGCTGCAGTGCTTTGCCCTTGGGACAGTTGCGCGAGGGGGCTGGGCACGGGGGCAATGCTCAGGTCACGCTTGGCATACGCCACCTCGCCAAGTCCCTTGGATCTGGTCTTGGCACGCCCCTCCCGAGTGAGAGCTCTGCATGGAAAGGTATGGAGGGTCGTTCGTACGTCAAGGGGAACTCCTGAGCATCCTGACTCAGGAGCCTCACTATTTCCGTAGCCCCTCACCCCTTGGTCTCGTCCTGGTGATCCGGACGACCCAAAGACGGCGGAGGTATGCACGGGGCCGGGCCCTGCCGGCGCAAAATTCTAAGACCTACACCTGCATCTCCTTCCTAAGGATTGTTCATACGTCAAGGGGGACTCCTGAGCATCGCGACTCAGGAGCCTCACCGGTCACGTAGCCCCTCACTCCTTGGTCTCGTCCTGGCGATCTGGACGACCCAACCGGAGCTAAGGTATGCCCCACCCGGCCCTACCGATGCAGAACACTAAGAAAACGGAAAGGATACCATAGAACGTAGAAAATTATTACAAAGCATACCGCCTCTTAAAAATCTCAAAGCATAAGTTCTTACGCCTCCACGAGGCACGATAAATGTTGCAGGATTAAGATGGGGGGGAAGCGCCGCGGTCGAGGCTCTTCCTCAGCCTTGGACACCACCGCCGCCCACCTGGGGAGGCCCGTCATCGATAACATCGTCGCCGTCCTTATCATCCACGGCTGCTGGGTCGACGCAATGGAACTTCTACAGGAAAGCCTCCACCTGCTTCGTCACAACCTCGGCGACAACATCATGTTGCTCAGGATCAACAGGCTCGATCAGCGTGCCAAGGTCAAAGTTGGGGTCCCAAAGATGGAGCTGGGTGAAGATGCGCGTCGTGGCCGAGGTAAAAAATCGTGCGAGCCTCTCCTTCCACCATGGGGCCCACTCCGACGATGATTCCCTCGAACGCCATGGCAAGCTTGGGGAGAAGCCCGGCGGGGCCTTCCTCATGAGTCACTAGCGGCTTCTCGTGGCCCTCCCCGTAGAGGTCCTGCAGTGCATTACAGGACCTCAGCTCGAGGGAGACGAAGGCATAAGGTCCTGTAGTGGCCGCCTTCTCTGCTGCGACCAAGGATTTCTCCTTGGACTTTAGCCGGACCTTCTTCTTGGAGAAAAGAATCGTGTAGGATGCGTTGGCCGCTTCCATCTCCTCCTTTAGCATCTCCAGGCGGGTCCGCTCCACAGCCTGTTCCTGGGCTACCTGCTCCAGTTCGGCGTCACGGTTGGCGAGCGCAGCATCCGGGCCTTCAGCTCCTCCTCCTGCACCTCGAGCTCGCGGGCGCGGTTAGCCTGCTCATCGCGGAGGGCCTTCAGCTCCACCTCCGCCATGTGGCAGCGCTACTCGCCGGCTGTTGCGTCGGCCAACGTTGCGGCCATGCTGACCACCTTCCGGCCTTCCTCAGCGACGGCTTTGGCCTGGCCCTAGGCCATCCCGACGGACGAGTTGGCCTGGGGCCACCCCAAAACCAGCCCAGACGGTCCGTCAGCGCAACAACGTGTGGAGGAGGTGGCACCAACACCACGATGCCCTGAAAATCAGCCCAGAGCTGGTCCAGCGCGGCAAAGGCGTCCTCCAGAGTGTCGGGCATGGCAGAGGAGCCATGGTCTGTCAGTGCGACGGCGTGGGGAGGAGGCGGCACCAGCGCCGTGGCTGGAGAAACAACGGCAACAAGGACGGTCGGGGGCTCCGGACCCCTCGGACCCCCAGTAGGTGCGCTGAGGACTAGCGCCTCAGGAGTCAGCTTAGCCATGGAGGCGGTCTTCTCCGGAGGCTGGGCCCCCAAGCCTCGAGAGGCTAACCCCATTACAGGAGGACGCGAGGAGGCCTCTTCTTTTCGTGTCGAGGTAGCCGTGGCCGCTGTAGGCAACTTGGCCTCAGAGGCACGAGCCTCCTCCTTCTTCCTCTTCACCGCTGATGTCAGCCTGGCCATCGAGAGGAAAATGTCTGGGTACTGCGTCAAGAGCAGGAAGCAAACACAAGGTGAAGCATCTACTAGTCCTCGGCGGCGTACGCCCTCTTCCTACCCAAAAGCGCGGCACCCATGAGCTTCCTGGGCACAAGCCCCGCCGCACCCTCAGGAGTGGACGAGCGTGCCGCGGCCGGCTCTGCGGCTGTGGCGGCCAACGACAAGGTGGAGGCGTCGCCCCGGGGAAGCGACGCCGACCCGCCGTTCTTCGGGGTCCCCCGCTTCAGCCTCCTCAAAGGGGTGCCCCCAGACCTCATGGCGACCCGAGTGGAGCACGATGACCCCTCGATCAGGTACTCACCAGCATCATCATCGTCGGAGAGGACATGAAGGAGCTCGCTGTAACACGGGGGAGAAGTCTCCCCTACTCCCTCCATGGTCGCCTCCGAGTCCCCCTCCTGTTCCTCCTCTGAGTGCCCGCCAGATGACACTAGCATCGGGGAGCTAGGGGGCTGGAATGTTGGAGATATGCCCTAGAGGCAATCATGTATGATGATATTTCCTATGTGTTTATGAATAAAGATAGTCCTTGGACATTATGAATGAAGTGTATCAGCAAGTACGTGACTTGTTTGTGGGACTATGCATTGTATGATGAACGTCCTAAAAGGTCCCTAGTCGAAAGGGCTGTGTGGACGTGCAGCCGACTAGAATAGCATATGACACAGTCGATGGCTTGGTCTCACGAGCCATGGGGCATTGGTTGCTAACTGGATAATATGGACTTGGAAGGATCTGGTCGGATTCCACATAGTAGGATCCGAGTCAAGATAAGGTCCGAGTCGGACAGACCCCAGTATGAGACGCAGCGATATGTCATCTGTGAGTCTCTCATATAACACATGTTCTATGTCCTAAGACCTGAGCTAGCGCATGTACTCGAGATGGTTACAGACTTGCTTTGGGCCAACCAAACGCTACTCCGTGACTGGGTAGTTACAAACGTAGGTTTTGGGCTTGTCCAGACCCATGCTGCGAGACATGGTCGAGCAATATGGGATTTGCACCTCCGATCAAGAGAGATATACTCCGGGCCCCTCGTTTGATCCGACCAGGATAAACATGGCCATGCGACAAGGATTATGAGATAATCTGGTTTATGGTCAGCATCATTGGAACGAGAAAGATGTCGGGCTAGGACAAGGATGACAGACTCGCCTTATGCCCGACAACATATATCGTGTGGCAAAAGGAATGGAAGTATGATGTACAGGTTCGCCTAACCAGCTTCATAGTCTGCTGGGTGCTCGACATGCCTTGCTAGGGGCCGCTACTAACCGTGCAGTTCGGAGCTGATCCGAACTGCGACCAAGCCGGCTTGAACTTAAGGGATCGCGCACATAAGGGAAGGAACCTACAAGGTCGGATCCGAGGACACTGGTCGGATGTGATCCGAGCTGTGTTCGAATTCTCGCTGAGTAGACTTATGGGCTTTAGGGTCCATGCGGGGCCCAAGTGTTGAGCCCATGACAGATGCCTATATAAAGTGGATGTGCCGCACACTAATGTGATTTGATTGCTTCGGCGCCGTCACTAGGGTTTGCATGTGTTGCGAATAGCCACCTCCACTCGGCCACCGACTATGTGATCGGACCTAGCAGTCCACCGCACGGTGTTCCTCCTGCACTAGCGAATACCGTTAGAAGCGGTGCACTTGCGCTGGTCCGGCGAACCTATATGAGGGAACCGACAACCGGCTGTTCAAGGGAGATCGGACAAGGAGGAGATGATCCACGCACACGCGCTGCCCCAACTCTTCTTCTGTTGTACGACACTGCGCGTCTAGTGGTAACAAACTGTGATCCATCTCCTGTAGCACATTCTTGGTTGTTCTACGTGTTGGAAAATTTTAATTTGCAATCGATGCACCCTACCGTAGAACCCAACAGCACGAACTTATAGGGACAGACATACATGATCCAACAACGAATGTGTCGGTCATCAACATATGAACCCAAGTCATAGCAAGCTACAAGGACTTAAAGGAACAACATGTGACATTTCTCTGAAGGGACAGACACAGGAACAAAGAAGGACACATGTCGGCCAGCCTAAGTGTTCCGGAGCAGTAGCAATCTACCATGGCTCAATGGATGCACTAGGAGACATTTCCCGGTAATAGAGGCTACCGAGAATAAACAACTAGGTTGTCAGATCCCACATATACCAAGCATGTCAATGACATACACACAGTATGCTCAATATGTGCAAATATAACATGGCATCACAACAAAACTCTACGACTCAAAGTATTTATTCAGTAGGCTCCTGTCGGTGTACAAAAAGAGGGGCACACTTTTTGTACCCCTATAACTGTGCACGGGCAGTCTGAGCCACGGGCACCACCACACCAAGCAAGGCAAGGGAGGTGAGCCAGGGTAAGACCGAAGCTCAAGAGAACTACGACGCCAAGGCCAAGACCACGAAGCGCAAAGGGGACAAAGCGGACTCCCCCGACAAGATCCTTGCCAGGAGACAGTTCTAGCAGCCCCGGCAAGACCCTTGCCACGGCGACTCGTCCCGCGCCTACGGAGCAAATCACCCTTGAGTCCACTGCCCCCAAAGGGCAAGGATTCGGGAGACATCCCCGTGGCGGCATGCAGATCTTCGTGAAGACATTCAAGATTGGATACGCACTAAGGAGACGATAACCCTTGGCGGGATCCCAGCCGAGGAAGACCACATGGCCCTCGGCAAGCGCCTTGTCGGGGATGACAGCAGGCGCCTCGGCAAGACCCTTGCCAGGGCCCCGGCAAGGCCCTTAACAAGGACACCCGCAGGGCCACCATCAGGCCCACGCCGACTAAACCTCCACCGCCACATGCATGCAGCTGTCGCCCCAACCAGCTGGGCAGGCACCTGCGTGGCAGCATGCAGATCTTCGTGAAGACCCACCACTGCGCCACCTCAGCTGCCTGCATACCTATGTGGCATCTCAGGCATCGCTGGACAGGGCGCGTGTCGACACAAGAAGGAGCGGCGATGGTAGAGAAAGATCTCTCCCCCGTCCCCGATAAAGCAAGGACACCTAAGCAAGAGGCATTAAATGTGCCTTGTCATGTAATGCAAGGGATAACCTCGCATCACTGTACCCTTTCCACCTCCTGTGTGCCACTGTGGCAACCCCTTTTTCTATGAAAGGAGGCCCGAGGTGACCAGGAGAAGGATTCAGCTTTTTGTGCTCAAGAACACATATATACAATCCACCAAATCAGGAGTAGGGTTTTACGCATCCTCGCGGCCCAAACCTGGATAAACGAACCGTGTGCTACCTGTTAGATCCTCTCTTCTCACGACCCCGCGCCCCGCTAACCACAGTAGGGATTCTTGTGATCCCATAGGTGTCGTTCCCACCGACAGCTCCGAGGAGCCAGATATTACAAAGATGGGTCTGATGACATGGCATTCAAGTCATACAAGCAATAAGCACATGCGGAAGCTTAACTTGTTTGAGTACAAACAACTACAAATGGAAAAGGCGGAGAAACCTGACTATCTAAAAGACCCTGCCGAGGGAACAAGATCGTAGCTGAGGTAACAAGCTAAACGTCGAAGTCCACGCTGAACTACTAGTGAGATTGAAGTCTCTCTGCAAAAAACATAAATTAAGAAAACGTGTGTACAAATGTACCCAGCAAGACTTACATCAGAACTAACTACATATGCATCAGTATGAACAAAGGGGGTGGTGGAGTTTAACTACAGCAAGCTAGCTTTAACTCAGTGGGTATCCTAAACTACGTCTGCAAGTAACTCTTTTGAGGTGGCGCACACGAGTCCACATATTCACCAATCAATACACCACTACGGACTTGCTCCCATCTCCCTATGAGAACGCCATCCATAGCACTCATGCTTATCTGCACATTTTAGAGTATCCACTTTCACTTGTGTATGAACTGTATAGGCAACCCAGAGGTCCTTTACCCAGGACGCGGATATTCGAATAGATCATTTATAACCCTGTAGGGGTGTACTTCTTCACACATGTTTCCACCACTTAGCGTCTGCACACGCCATGTGCTCGGCAGACTTCAAGCGAAAGCCTACGTGGGTGTAGACCACAACCTGACGAACCACAGAAGTCCCTAGTCCAGGTTTATCGCCTATTCAGGTTCCATCCGCAGGGAGTCCGGCCAAGGTTTCCACTACGGCCCCGAACGATGTGTACAGGGTTCCCGGGTCACCAACTATGTGACTTAGTACATCGGGTCACATGCCTACCGCATCATAGTCCACCCCTCGGGTCAGCGCTATGCACGGCCTCCAGTATACTACAAACACCAGAAACTACTTGTGACTCCTGGACAGAGGACAAGGGGGGTTAATAAGTCGAGCGTGGTCATATTTCAGGGCCCAACATGTGGTAGTAGTTGTTCATGGATCACAAACACAAAACTCAGTTCCTGAGCACGGTTTCAGTGAGACAACCCACCATGTACTCCTATATGGCCTCTCACCGCTGCCTTTACCAAATCATGCTCACACACTTAGCTCTCAACAGTAAGACATGTTCACCACATTCCAATTCATCCCCGACGAGTCAAACCTGACTCAACTGTAAGCAGTAGCAGGCATCCCAACAAGCATGAATTGTAGGCACATAAGGGCTCAAACAACTCCTACTCATGCTAGTGGGTTTCTTCTATTTACTATGGCAATGACAGGTCATGCAGAGGAAAGGGGTTCAACTACCGCAGCATGTAACAGTTGAATCATTGTTGTCCTAATGCAGTAGAAGCGAGCAGAAGCAAGAGACTGGGATTGTCATGAACAAGGGGTTTTTGCTTGCCTGGCACTTCTGAAGATAGTATAGTTCTTCATCGGTGTCATCGATCTCATCGTCGGAACCACGTCTACTGAGAGGGGAGAAGTACCAGCAACAGAGAAGGTACACAATCAATGCAATGCAACAATATGATGCATGATCATGACATGCAAATATGATGTGGTTTGAGCTAATGCAGTTAGCAATGATTTAAATGAAGTTCATTTGAACCCAAGGTTGAAATTCAAACTCCATATGTGAAATTCAAATGCCATTTATATGATTTGTCCAAAACAACAGAATAAGTTGTTCTAACATGCATGAAAATGGTACAGATAGAAAGTTTGGATTTTTTTGATAATTTTTCATATATAAATTATTTCATTTGGAGTTATAGATTATTTTCTACGATTTTTCAAAGTTTTGAACACTTTGTGAAAATAAATAAATCATTTAGATTTATTTAAATTCCAGAAAACACATTATGACATCAGAGTGACATCATCACTACGTCAGAAGGTCAAAGGCGCCAGCCCAAGTCAAACCTGACGGCTAGGACCCACATGTCGATGACTATGGCTAATCCTAATATAAATTAAACCTAACCTAGTTTAATTAGCCAGGCATGGCCCGCATGTCAGTGAATCGGTGGCTTAACTAATATTAGTTATTAATTTAACCAAAAGTTCGCAGGGACCGGGCCCACATGTCAGTGACCCATTGGGGGTCAAACCCGGGTCAACTTGGTCAAAACATGCTGGCGACTCGACGCCGGCGAGGCCAGACGCGGCGGAGAGCTGCGGGTTTCGCGCTCCGTTGACCAAAATAGCGGCTGAGGGTATCTATGCATAGCTGGTGTGAGCATTCATCGAACCGTGGCATTAGTTCGTGGTGGGGAGGCTGGACTTGGCGACAGTGGCGAGTGAGGCGGCGGCCTAAGCTCAGGCAACGACAGAGATGGCGCTACAGGGCACGGCGGGGCCAACCCATGGGTGTTGTGGGTTCACAGGAACACGGCGAGCATCTTGGTGATGCTGGGGCAAGCGGGCGAGCTTAGGAGCATGGAGCTCGTCAGCCATAGCAGCGGCGAGCTTTGGCAGAGGTGGGGAACGGAGCTAGAGTATGAGAGCGAGCAGGGGAGGAGGGGGATTGGTCTTTGAGCTCACAGCGGTTGCAGCACGCGTCTCAGTGGGCTCGGGGGAGGTCGGACGACATCGGGGCATTGATGGCGAACTCGGAGGCCAGAGTTGAAGACGACGGTGGTGGTGGCGTTCCCGGGCACCCGACGTTGCATGACTCGGTGGAAAGGAGTAGGACGTCATGGCAGAGCTTATGAGAACGACGCAGGGGCGAGGGGGTGGCTGTGGCTGCGGCAACTGCAAGCGGCGGCGACGGTGGCATTCAGCCGTGCGCCTGAGAGAGAGACAGAGGAGAGGATGAGGGTGAGGGAGAGTGCGAAAGAGGTTGGGGGTCTGCATGGCGTCGTCAGGGCATCGGTGGACAGGCAGGCTGCCAAGAGTTGGCCGAGCGCGTGGCCGCGTGCGCTGGGCACGCGCCCTTCGTCCTCCTGCCAAGAGGAGGAAGACGACAGGGGCGGTGGAGATGGGCTGGGCCGGCTTCAGCAGCAGGCCGCACATGTAGGTGCCAGGTAGGTTCTCTCTCTCTCTCTGGTTTTTCTATTTATTTATGTTTTCTATTTATTTACCTCTGCTTTGATTTAGTTTGAAAACTAAACCATTTGATAAAATGCTGAAAATAATTGTGGGCACTTGTGAAATTATTTACAACAGCCCTCAAATACTTTCAGAATTATTTGGACATGTAAAAATATTTATAGTATTAAAATGTCCAAATTGAAATACTTATGAATTAATTCAATAATCCAGAGTGTCCTAGAAAAGTGTGTACCATTTTTGGCAGAGGTTTTGGACCAAAATAAAAATGATGAAAATTTATGAAGGGAATTTCAGGTTCATTGAAAATATTTTTAGGTTGAACCTATTTGAATTCCATTTGATGCTAGGGTTTGAACATCCCCAATTCAAATTCATTTGAATTTAAACATGATGACATGATGATCAAGCAAAGACTGATCTAGGGTTGTGACAGAGCCGCTTGACCAGGGCGAAGTAGCTGCTCGGAACGGGTCCGGCTAGCCATAGTCAGACTATGATGTCCTTCATGGCCAAACCATACATCCTATGCAGCTCCGCCAGCTGCATCATCTGGTTGTTTAGCAGCGCTGGCCGCTCCGGCGACAAGTACTGCGACCAAAAGAGCTTCTCCATCATGTTCCCTTCTTGCGCCCGGAAATACGGGGCGGCGTCGGTAGCACTCCTCGGGAGATCCGCAAAGGCGTCCGGAGCACTCCATAGCTGATTTAGTAAAGCATATCTTCGACCGCCAAATATACTGTATAGAAGAAAAGGCTTAGCAGCCACTATCTGTTTGGCTTGCTTGATCTCCTCACGAGCCACACGGGACTCGGTCCGCGCCTCCTTTGCCTCTTGAAGAGCCTTGGTGAGTTCGGCCGCTTGGGCCTTATTACTTTCCTCCAAGGACTTAGACTTATTAGCGGCATCCTGGAGTGCTTGCTCCACTTCGGTCACCCTCTCCTCATACTGCTGGCGGGCGACCTATTCGGCCTTTATATCCGCAGCCGCTTTGTCGGCGGCCGATTTGCCCACCCCCGCCTCCTCCTTGGCTTCGGCAAGAGCACTCTTGAGGGTCTCGACCTCGGTAGAGCTGCCTAAAATCATATACATAATAGCACATGAATTCAAACTCTGAGTTTGCAATAAAATTTGGGCTTGTAATGGCTCTTTTACAAGCATACCTTGGGCCTCATCAAACCTCTTGTTAATACGGTCGATCTCATCATCAGCCAGCTTCAGTCTCCACTGGTGTTCGGAAACTTTAGCGTCCTTGGCTGAAGCCACTAATAGTGAAGCCTATTTGTCAAAATATATGAGTGTGTTATCTCTGGCGAATATTTGATCCTCTGTCCAGCCCCTTTTTCGAAAAAGCTGAACAGAGTCTCAGGGGCTACTATCTATACACAGGCATATTTTTTGCACATATAAAAGCAGTTAAGAATATTAAGCCGCATACCTCTAAGCCTGTTAATAGGCTAGTGAAAGCTTCGTTCGGTCTGCTTTTGGTGGACTGAACCTTCTCAACTAGAAAACCCATAAGGGTACGGTGCTCCTCCACGACAGAAGCACATTGAACTGCTTCCCTAAAATTGTCTGGCACCTCCGGATTGATGGAGGTCGCCGGTGGAGTCAGAGCTCCCCCCTCCTTTAAAGGAGGTTGCTCGCTCGATTCCGAAGCCGCATGGGTCTCAGAGTGGTATTCGGCTAGGGTCCGGACTGGTCCGACCCCCACTGTCAATTTTCATGGGGGTTGTGTCCCCCATGTTCTTGGCAGCTGAGGCATTACCCTCTGGCGCCGTTTCAGCGGCCTTCCGCACCTCTCCCTGGCCCGGAGAAGTCCTTTGGGATAACACCTCAGTGTCATCTGCGACATGTGGTGGAGAGGCTCGTGGGGGCGTTTCGCTCTCCATCATCTCCGGCGCAAAAGAATTCCCTGAAGACGATGATTGTTGGGGAAGATCACGGGCAGGACTGGAATACATAAACGATATGTTATCCTACAAATTGTAAAAAACCCGGACATATGTATAGTGTCTTTGAATATATCTGATTCGGCCAGGGGCTTCGCCATGGGGCGCCACCGGGGGATAGCTTCGGCATCTGAGCCCGATCTATCCGAGAGGGATATCTTCCCCCTTTTGGACGCCTCGTCCTCTAGGTCGGCAGAGGCCACCCTCTTCTTCTTCTCCTTCTTCTCCTTGAGGGGAGAATTGCTCTCTTCCTCCTCCTCCTCTTCGTCTTCATCTCCCTCGTGCGAGGAGGGAACTTCGGTATCT
The DNA here is from genome assembly GCF_018294505.1 of Triticum aestivum. Lineage (NCBI taxonomy): Eukaryota > Viridiplantae > Streptophyta > Magnoliopsida > Poales > Poaceae > Triticum > Triticum aestivum. Next base: position 277,463,637 of record NC_057803.1, on the reverse strand, counting down.
CCGGACACCGCGTCCAAAGTACCTTTACGGCGGAGGCCTCTTTTGGCCCCCTTGCCTTTCTTCTTGACCTTCTTCTCCGGCGCCTGGTACAGCACCAGGACCAGCATCTTCGTTAGTAGAGGAATGGCTGGCTCTTCGGGCAGCGGAGGGGGACATCGGATCTGCTCCGCATTCTTTGTCCAGCCCTAAGGGAAGAATTGAAAGCTCAACATAACCCTTGGGTTTACAAATTGAAGTTATGTCTGGAAATCATAAAACTTACTGGAGTGGCCGAATGAGAATAGTCGAGGCTGATGTATTCGGTCGTCTCCGGCCATGACTTTTGGGCCTTGAAAAGCAGCTTCTAGATTTCTTCGTGCGTCGTGCTGAAGAATCGTTGTAGGGTCCAAGGGCTAGCCATATTGAAGTCCCTCATGTGGAGAGTCCAGCGCTGGCAGGGGAGAATCCGGTGAAAAAGCATCACCTGGACCACATCAGCGAGGCCGGTGTTTTTCTCCATCATATTTTTGATGCGCTTCTCTAGCGTCATCACTTCATCGGATGATGCCCAATCCAGACCCTTGTTAATCCATGATGCAAGCCGCATTGGGGTCCGGATCTAAACTTAGGAGCAGCCACCCAGTTGGGATCGCGGGGTTCGGTGATGTAGAACCACTCCTGCTGCCATATCTTGACACTCTCCACGAAGGCCCCTTTTGGCCAAGTGACGTTTGGAGGCTTGCTCACCATGGCGCCTCCGCAGTCTGCATGCTGCCCGTCAACCACCTTCGGCTTCATGTTGAAGACCTTAAGCCATAGGCCGAAGTGGGGGGGAATGCATAGTAGCGCCTCACACACGACGATGAACGCCGAAATGTGGAGGAAGGAATTTCGGGCTAGATCATGGAAATCTAGCCAATAGTAAAACATAAGGCCACGGATGAAAGGGTGGAGGGGAAACCCTAGTCTGTGGGGAAAGTGGGGGATGAACACTACCCTCTCGTTAGGCTCCGGAGTGGGGACGATATGGTTTTTGTCAGGGAGCCGGTGGGCGATGTCCGTGGCCAAGTACCCCGCTTCCCGGAGTTCCTTGACGTTCCTCTTCATTGACATGGCTGGAGTGTTTGGTGGCGATGGAAAAGATTGAAACTTGGGTGCTGGAGCTCGAGGATGGAAGGGCCGAGGAAGAAGAACATGTGAGGTAAAAAGATGAGTCCTTATCCTCTTATAAAGGCAATGTATATGAAGCGCCCCTCACAAGCCTTAAAACTCGCCTATTCGCGAGGGATCATTCGAACGACATGGTTGGATTACCCAAACATGTATTGATGAGAATCCCGCAATAAGGGGACATGACCTCTGCTTTGACATGATGTGTCAATGAAGACTGCGCCTCGAAACGCGAAGCGGGAGGCTAAAAACGGTTCAAAATAATAATACGGCCAGACGTAATGTCTTACCGAAAAAGCTGTTAGTAGACATGACTTATTTTGCTTAAGTATTTTTCCCTTGTGGTTCAGGGTTGTAACTATTATACAGAGACGGATATAGTTCTCTTATTCAACAACTTTGAAGTATTCGGGAGGAACCCGCCTTGCAATGCCGATGACAATCTGCGCGCCGAGCACATCGTCATTGAAGCCTAGTTCAGGGGCTACTAAGTGAGTCCTGGATTAGGGGGCTCCCTGGGCTTCCGGGCTATGTGACATGGGCCGGACTGATGGGCCATTAAGATACAAGATAGAAGGCCTTCCCCCATGTCCAGATGGGACTCTCCTTTGCGTGGATGGCAAGCTTGGTGTCCGGATGTGTAGTTTCCTTTCTTTGTAAACCAACTCTATACAACCCTAGGCCCCTCCAATGTCTATATAAATCAGAGGGTTTAGTCCATAGAGGCTTAAACAAATCATAAAGTCTAGACATCTAGGGTTTCGCCATTACGATCGCGAGGTAGATCAACTCTTGTAACCCCTATACTCATCAAAGTCAATCAAGAAGGAAGTAGGGTATTACCTCCATTAGGAGGGCCCAAAGCTGGATAAACATCGTGTCCCCTCCCTCCTGTTACCTTCGATCCTCAGACACACAGTTCGGGACCCCCTACCCAAGATCGGCCGATTTTTGACACGGACACCCGTGCCCAGCCCCCATGCACAACCCTCTCAAGGGAAAAGCTGCGTGTTGAGGCTGAGCACCAAGCCTGGTGGCTCTCCTGAGGTTATCGCAGTCGTTAGGCTACCCTCAGTTGTTAATTCACCAGGCGGAGCATGGTGCTTCTGCTCTTGCACGGGCATTGCCGCTCCTCAATAGTGTCGTCCGACAGCATGGAGCATGGGGCTTCCACTTGTATGTGGGTGGGAACTCCCACTAAGGGGAGACTTTGGGGCGTGTACAACCCCGCCCTGACACGTGACTTGCACGATAGGGCTGGAGGAGGTGTGTATGGGCACTCGTGAGCCAGCGCGGGACTCACGAGGCCCTACCTCAAGGCGGGTTGCGCCTGAATTTGATTCAGAACACTTGTGATTGTCCTGCGAGATGGTTAGGCAACCTGCGCCGAGTCAATCTCCTGAGGTTATTGCATGAGAAGGCGGAACACCAACGACCCAAGGAGGTGATGTGAACAGGGCCGACCCGCCACTTAGCCGTTGGGTTTGTCGACACTCCAGGGACGGGCCCGAGCACAGATGCCGTGCCCAGTCTTCTCATGGGAAAGTCCTGAAGAAATACAACCAACACGTGGCTCCCGTGGCAGCGAGGAACTGTGTCGCGCGCCCTAACTTGCCTGCCCCAGATTAGCTCATGCGAGAACAAGGCACCAACGACCATGGGAGATAACGTACATAGGAACTGGCCCACGAGCCAGAGCTCAGCCACTTGGGTTTAGCGACGCTGCAGGGATGGACCCGAGCACGAATGCCATGCCCGCCCTAATCATGAGGCCATCGTGGGTGGGTTTGCATGGGCGTACGACGTTCATGGCAAGTACCGGACATGCAAATGATAATCATAAAGCAACTCATGGAAGGGGGTAAAGCTAGTTCTTATAGATGTGGAAAGTGATACATGCCATAGGGATGGACCAATGCGACTTGGGGATAATGCAGCCTGAGGGGCGCCCCCAAATGAACAACCAGAAGATGCAAGAAAGATACATGTCACAGGAATGGACCCATGCAATCTGGGGATGATGCAGCCCGAGGGGTGCCCCCAACTAAACAAACCAAAAGATATCACCTGGCACCGTTGCTGAAGAAGTGGTGGAGTAGCTGAAGACGGGTGCTGAAGGAGTCACTCCTCATGAGCTGCGTAGGCCGTGAGCCTCAGGAGGCTATGAGGGCTCGGGGGGCCTGCAAGGATCCACCACCACCTCCATCAGGATCGCCTGGTGCCTGACCTCCTGAGTCGCCAGAACACTTCGTATGTGGCACTGGAATGCAACAGTCAGGTTCGGAAAGCCAAAAGGCATGCGAACGTAGCTGTGAGGGGGACCCTTGCACCGGCCGACGCGGGATGGCTAGTAGAGCTGCTGGGAGGCGGCCCTATTGAGTCCTGTGATGTTGAAGCAGACACGCAGCTCGCTATCCTCGCTGGAACAAGGAGCTGCGCCGGGTGGTGGACGGCGATCATCGCGCATGGCTCTCGCCTCTTGAAGCTCCTCGCTTGCCTTGGTGATGAACTCCTGAGCACCTGGCACCCCGTGCCTTGTGCCTTCCTGGCGGAAGCACACACTGAAGCACACCTCGACGTGTGTTGGTGCAACAAACCCTGGGTCTCTTGCCCAGACTGTGCACATGCACGAGAAGAAGATTGAAGCACCAACTTAACTCAGAGATTGAGAGACCAAGTGATTTGAAAAACCAACATACAGCTCAAAGGGAGTAAGATCAAGCCAGAGGAGCAAGATATCGGCAGGAGACGGGCCTACCTTGACAAGTAGGCGAGCCCGACAAGGGGCGAGGTCACCACCAGAAGCAGGCAACCCCGGCACCCCGGCAAGGTCTGCCGTGGCTCGCGGGTGCAGAACCACCCCACCAACCACTCAAGCACCACCCACGTCGACAATCAGTGCAGTGTCAAGCCGCAAGGTGATTAAGTGGCATCCATTCGCCACATGGCAGCCATTTCCTATAAAATAAATCCATAGATTACACTCGTCCTACGATGTGTCAAGGGAACAGGCGCGGAGCTGGCAAGATAGCCCGACAAGCCTTGCCGGGCGACTAGTGATGTGACACTAAGTGGTGCTTTTAATACACCCTGTCAAGCCACAGAGTTAGGTATGATAGCACTGTTTTCTATCATATCAGTGGATAATGACTACTCTGCCATTGTGGTGACCCCTTGATCTATAAAAGGAGGCCCATGGCACCCGTAGGGAGGGTGGGGAAGTTGACAAACCCACATGCCCATACGCGCGTAGTCCCTACCGCCCCAAGGCAACCCCTGCCGAGCAAGTGTACTTTGCTTCACCACCTCCATTCCAACATCAATCCACCAAAGCAGGAGTAGGGTTTTATGCCTCACGGCGGTCGGAACGTGGGTAAATTGCTTGTCTTCTCTATGTCGTGTTGCCGTGCGCTAGTCTTGTCTTTGCGCATCGCAACATCCCCCTGCCGAACCAGCAAGGGGGGCCCTGGTCCTATAGGTGGCCGTGGATATCCCGCGAGATCTTTGGCACGCCAGGTAGGGGGCTCACTTGTGCGAACCTCAAAGCATGCACAGCGCGTCATCTTCATCACCATCTTCGTCTTCGACGACACCATCGACCATGGCGCCTAAGAAGAAGAAGTCCGGCCCTTCGGCCCATCCATCCACCTAGAAGGCTCCGCCGCCCATGGCCTCTAGTGCCTCAGAGGATGCGTGGGCGAGCGAGGACGTGAACGGTGCTGGGGGCATGATTGGAGCAGGTGGAGCAATCTCCTCCCACTAACGGGCACAACCGCAGCAACGACACTCGGTCCGGGATGAGTCATCGCCCTCCGGTTGACCCCACCGCAGGAGCAACCGTGGCCCATGTGCCTCCTCCCGGACAAGTGGGCCAGACTGCTGCGCTTGATGGAGCCGCTGACCACCAAGCACCACCGTCGCATGACCCCGCTGCCTTGGTGGTTGTCCCGTAGCTGCGTGGCACCACAGTCGTCGCCACCGCTGGCACCATTAGGAGCTAGGTGATGGTGCGGTCGACGCCATCAACATCTATGTCAAGCATAGCCTCGGAGGCTATGGCACGAGCTCAGTTGCTACTAAGGTTCCCGCCAGCGGCCGAGCAGATGGATGAATGGCGTGCCACCATCTAGAGCCTGCTTGGTTTCGCCGAAGCTGGAGGATCGAAATGAGCTGGCCCGCCATGACGTTCCCAAGCGACAGCAACCGCCCGTACTGCTGGCTGAATGGAGGTGCCCGTCCCCACGGTGCAGTCCCCACCACGGTAGTCGATGCGGGCGCAGCTGAATCAAGACCCTGACAATCTCTTGATGGCCTCTTCTGACCCTCGAGCATGTCCAGGCCAACGTCGATCCCCGGAGGATAGGCGGCGGGAGACGTGCGCGTCATCATGGATTAGCGCCACGACGATCTCCACCAGACCGATGGGTGCGGCGGCCTCAACATCGACGAGCCTACAATTGGTGTTGGCGGGTGCCTACCTTTCGAGGTTGGCTGCCCTTCCTTTAATCAAGAGTTGCGGCAAGTCCGTTGGCCGTTCATTCGCACGTTCAAGCCAGGGTTACCTGAGACGTACGACGGGAGGCTGTACCCGGCAGAGTTCCTGAGCATCTACACCATCACTGTGCAGGCTGCCGAGAGAGGAGATGAGAAGGTGTTCGCCAACTACTTCCCTTTAGCCCTCAAGTCCAACATGAGGTCTTGGCTGATGCACTTGCCGGAGAACTCCATTTCATCATGGGCAGACCTGTGTCACGAGTTCATCGGTACCTTCACCGGTGGCCACCAAGAGCCCGACAGGCCCAGCGACCTGCAACTTCTCCAGCAAAAGGACGAAGAAACTCTCCGTATGTATTTATAGAGATTCAGTAAAGATCATAGGAATATTCCAAATATCCATCTGACAGCCGTTATAGCACCCTTCTAGTCCAATGTGCGCAACCATCACATTTGTTCTAAGATGAATGTGCGGTTGCCCAACACTATGAAGGACCTATACACACTGGTGGAGAAGTGTGCTCGTATGGAGGAAGGAAGGAAGTTGCCCGGAGAGAAGGATTGCATCAATATTGATTCAGAAGATGAAAATGAATCAACCAGTCAGAGAAAGGGCAAGAAGCACAATAAGAAGCCAAGAGATAAGGCAGTGATGACTATAGAAGGTTCGGGCACACCTAGTACCAGCAAGAAGGCCAAGGCTGACGCCCCCGGCAAGGAAGTTGCCGCTTGCACAGCCTGCCGGGAAGCCGCTACCATCGAGAAAGCTGGGAAAGGTGATGGCCCGTACTTCAAGATCCACCGGACCAAGGGCCGTGACCTTCAGGACTGTTACCAGGTTGAGCAGCTTGTCAAGAAACAGAGAGCGGGATATGATAAGCGTGACAAGGAAAAAGGTCAGAATGCCGCTAGCGGAAAGGGCCATGGCGGTGACAAAAATCGCCCCAGCAAACCCTTTCAGAACCCAGGAAAACCCGCCAGGGATCAAGAGAAGGAAGTTTGTGATGATGTGAGTGACGAAGGGAATTAAGAAGAAATGAGTGAGCAGGTATTTCAGAAGTCCACTGATGCCCTATGCATTGATGGGGGTGCATCTTTGCATCCTTCCCACCGCCAGATCAAGCGATGGGCACGAGAGATCAAAGCCGTGGAGCCAGCGCTAGAGGCCCAGAAACCGCTGAAATGGTCTCACACGCCAATCATCTTTGATGAGGAGGATCACCCTAGCCGCACCACCGTGGTAGGATGCTTTCCATTGTTGGTCTCCCCGACAATTCGTAACCTCAAGGTCACAAAGATGTTAGTGGATGGCGGGGCCGGGTTGAATCTGATTTCCTCGGCAGTCATCAGCAAACTTCAGATAGGAGAAGAAGAGCTAGAGGTTACCAACATGTTTCAAGGAGTTAACCCCGGTAGGAGGCATCCTAAAGGGAAGGTTATGTTGCCAGTTACGTTTGGAGGAGAACTGAACTACCGGACACAGAAGGTTGTGTTTGATGTGGTTGATCTCCCCCTGTCGTACAATGGGATTCTTGGATGCCCGGCCCTGGCCAAGTTCATGGCTGCATCCCACTATGCTTATGACACTCTGAAGATGCGTGGGCCACTAGGAGTCATCACTATCCCATCGGATGAGAAGGATGAAGTTGTCTGTGTGGACAAGATGTACCGGGATGCAGTCGCAGCAGAGGCTGCGATAGCAATAGATCCCGCCAAGGAAAGGAAAGGAAAGAAGAGGGATTGTAGGACCTCCGGCAAGGAGGCCGGCAAGCGTGCCCCCTCGGAGTGCACGACAGCGGTTGACGATGTGCCGGAGTGTTCCAACAGCAAGAGATCCAAGGTTGATGCACCCCAAGTGAAGAAGGTCCCGGCAGGGCTGGCTGGCGTTGACGGTACTTTGACCATCAGGGCCACCCTTGATGACAAATAGGAAAACGCGCCCGTTGCCTTCCTCCAGGCGAATATCGATGTGTTTGCCTAGCAACCATCTGATATCCCTGGTGTTCCCAGGGAGGTAATCGACCACCACCTTGCTGTCTGCCCACACGCCTGACTTGTTACGCAGAAAGTCCGGAAGCAGGCCTTGGAAAGGCAGTAGTTCATTACCGAGGAAACCAAGAAACTGGAGGTAGCTAGTTTGGTTAGAGGAGTACTGCATCCTACATGGTTAGCAAATCCAGTGGTAGTCCAGATGGCTAATGGGAAATGGAGGCTATACATTGATTTCATAGATCTCAACAATGCTTGCCCGAAGGACCCATTTCCCTTGCCGCATATCGACCAGATTGTGGATCCCACTTCAGGGTGTGATTTGCTCTCCTTTCTGGATGCGTATTCCAGATATCACCAGATCTTCATGTCCAAAGAAGATGAAGAGAAAACATCGTTCAGCACTCCATGTGGTACGTACCGCTTTGTTCGCATGCCATTCAGACAGAAGGGTGCCGGGTCCACTTTTGCAAGAGCAGTTCAGATTGGTTTTGAGCAACGGTTACATAGAAACATAGAAGCCTATATGGATGATATCATGGTCAAGACCAAGGATAAGACCACTCTTATCCAGGATTTGGAGGAGACATTTGCTAATATGCGCAAGATCAATTTGAAGCTTAATCTGGAGAAGTGTGTTTTTGTTGTCCCCTCCGACAAGCTGCTTGGTTTCTTCGTGTCCCATTAGGGGATCAAAGCCAACCCTGACAAGACCAAAGTCATCAAGCAGATCCAAGCACCAAGGACAGTTAAGGATGTGAGGCGCTTGACGGGATGCGTAGCCGCGCTCAGTAGGTTCATTTCCAAGTTTGCCGAGCGTGCCCTGCCATTCTTAAATTTTTTGAAGAAGGTAGGGCCTATGAAGTGGACCCCGGAAGTAGATGAAGCTCTACAGGAGTTGAAGGCCTACCTATCGTCTGTGCCTACCTTGGTTGCACGCAAACCCCAAGAGCCATTGTTTCTATACTTGGCGGCAACCAACCAAGTGGTCAGTGCGGCCTTGGTAGCACAGCGAGAAGTGGATGAGGACAGCAATGATCACGACAATGAGAGCAACCTCAAGGACGCGGCAAGGAAGAAAGTGGTGCAACGCCCAGTGTACTTCGTCAGCTCCTTGTTACAAGGGGCTAGATCGAGGTACTTTGGTGTGCAAAAGTTGATCTTTGGTCTCATTATGGCCTCAAGGAAACTACGCCACTACTTCCAAGCCCATGAGATCACAGTTGTCAATCGTTTTCCATTGCAAAGGATACTAGAAACCCAGAGGCTAACGGCAGAATAGTGGAGTGGGCTTAGGAGTTATCTAGCTTTGATTTGAAGTTTGAGAGCACATCAACTATTCAGAGCAGGGCGCTGGAAGAGTTTATTGCAGAATGGACGCCAACCCCTGATAAGGAAGTGACAGAGACATCTATCCCTTGCAAGGAATCACCCCAACAATGGATTGTGTTTTTTGATGGTGCTTTTTCTCTGCAAGGTGAAGGTGTGACGAACCGAGACCGACACTTCAGATGCCTTACATGTATTCCGAGTTTCGTCGGGTGATTTGTTTTGTTTGTTGCATTCATCATCGCGTCATCCGCATTGCATCTGCTTGTTTTCATAAAACTCGTAGCTGTTCGCATTTGACGCTTCTTCCTCATCTCCATTGGCATTTTGTCAAACCCTTGTCGCGTGCGTGTTCGTAAGTTGTCCCGAAACCGACCCAAGCAGTCGTGGCTGATGCGTTCGGATCATCCCCATACATCCTTAAAACATCTTCCATTCATTGTTTGGACTTCCTAACCTATTTATTTCGGTCCGTCCGATTACAATCAGAGGGACCAAATAGCCCCTAAACCTAATCCCACCGCTATATATAATAGGACCAAAACCTAAAATCTAGGAGGATGTCTCATCCATTCCATCACCACGCCACCACTCCATCGGGTCTCTCCTTCCACCTCGGGATCTTCCCAGATCCATCTCGCAGGCACCCATAGGCCAGTAGGACAATCCCCACCGAGCTCCTCTGCTCGCGCACCAACACCCGAGCTCCCTGCTGCTCCTCGCGCCAACCACCACCGGAAGCTGTCACCATCAATCAGAGACCTCGCTGCCGCCCCATCGCACCCAAGGCCAAGCCCCTGGAGCAGGAGGGCTTCTCCTGCCCGAGCCCTGCCTCGTACCCCATCGTCCTCGCCCTCGTCACGCCACCGACGTCCAACCACCAGAGCGCAGCCGCCCTCCTCCACCATCGAGCGCCACCGTAGCAGCAGCTCCAGGCCGGGCCCATCACCCCGCGCCCTTGTCTCTTCTCCCTTCCCTTTTCTTTCTCTCTCTCCCTCTCATCTCCATGTTTCCTCTCTCTCGCAGCGAACATAGGGGCACATGGAGCTCCACGGCTGCCCGATAGTCAAGCCACCACCAGGAACCGCTCGTCCGCCTCGGGTCCTCCCAGATTGGGACCGTCCCGGCCTTCCCTGCACCTCCTGATGCCCAGTGCCACTCGCCTCCATCCGCCAAGCTTTTGCGCCGCCGCGCCTTCTTCCTTTGCTTCAACATCGAGCACAATGGAGATGCAACAGAGCTCCCATTTTCCCCATTGACCGCATCGAGCGCCGGCGCGCTACCCTCGTCATCTTGTCATTCCTCTGCTTCCAGCGTCGACCACAGCGCCAAGTCTCGCTTGATTCAGCCTGCCCCGTTAACCGAGCCCCTACCTCCTTGCTCACTTCGTCCAGCCGCGCACGTTGACCCTTGCTAAGTCGAGCGTGGCCGGCCAGATCCATCGACTTGCACCAGCGTGCAGCCCAACCTCACGGCCTACTGCCACCATCGTGTAGGCCTTAGCCCATGGTGAGCGGCCCAGCCACACCCAGTAGTTCCAGCGCGTGCCATGTTTTTCCCTATTGCGATTTGTTCAATTATCCAGTGAACTGCATATTTATAGATGGGCCCCTCATGTTTATGCATATAATAACTAATTAACCGTGCCTCGGATTAAAATGTTTTATATATGTAAAATGCTTAGAATTTCAAGTACTTTCATAATTTGCAACTTTCATCCATGTTAAAATGTTCAGATTTGTTGTTTGATTTAATTTGCTTAAATGACATGTTAAAATGCTTTATTTCATAACTAAATAACCATAGCTCCAAATTCAAGAAGCTTTATATGTAAATGGGGTAGAAAATGCATATAATAACTTGTTGCACTTTATTTTCCTTTTTAACAACAATAAAATATGGTTTTAGGCAGAAAGTACCATATCCAAAATATGCACATGGGGATTTTAAGGATTTGTTGTTTGTTGTTTCCGGCCTCATTTAAACTTGCCTAGATAGGTAGTTTGCTTATGCTTTACCTCTTGCCATCTTAACCAACATTTAATATTGTTGAGTAGATTAAACGGGAGAGAACTAAATAATTATTGTGGGGTTTTCATGAATATGCAACTTGTTGCATATTGAGCTCCACTTAACTTGTTGTGTTGATTGTTGCACTTTGCCATGCCATGACTCATTAAACCGGACATGCATCATACCTGATTGTGCATCATGCCATGTTTATGTGATGGTTGTTTACCATGTCGTTCACTTCTTTTTGGTTGCACTTCTCCTTGATAGTTCTGGTAATGTTGTGACTGTGAGGATCCGTTCGACTCCGTTGGTTCGTCTTCTTCATGGATTCGGTGTTCTTCCTAGCGGGATTTCAGGCAAGATGACCGTTACCCTGGATATCACTACTATCTTTGCTTTGCTAGTTGTCTCGATGCTATCGCTATGTCGCCTATCCACCACTTATTTATCAAGCCTCCCATTATGCCATTAAAGAGACTCTAACCTTTTCACCATCCCAGCAAACCGTTGTTTAGCTATGTTACCACTTTGCTCAGCCCCTCTTATAGCATTGCTAGTTCCAGATGCAGTTGTAGTTTGTTCCAAGTTGGGACATGGATATCTTGGGATATCACAATATCTCTTATTTAATTAATGCATCTATATACTTGGTAAAGGGAAGAACGCTTAGCCTTTTGCTTGGTGTTTTGTTCCACTCTTGCCACCTTAGTTTCCGTCATACCGGTGTTATGTTCCTTGATTTTGCGTCCCTAACATGGTGAGGGTTTATGGGCCCCTCTTGACAGTTCGCTTTGAATAAAACTCTTCCAGCAAGGCCCCACGTTGGTTTTACCATTCGCTCAACATAATTATAAATTTGACGTATAGGGAGTTAGCGCTACCCGAGGTTCGTTATTCAACATAATACAGGGGGGCAGTGCTGATGGTGTTGGTCCCAAACGGGAAGCCTGCGGGGCAACCTCGGGGAGACTCGAGGGCTGGTTTTACTCATAGCTTGACCCATCTGATCGTTGCCTGAGACGAGATACGCGTGGCTACTATCAGGGTGTCGGCATGTCGGGAGGTCTTGCTAGAATTGTTTTACCATTGTCGAAATGTCTTGTGCACTGGGACCCCGAGTTTGACCGAATGTTCCGAGATGGAGGATTGTCTCTACGGATCGTGAGCTTGCCGTGGGCTAAGTTGGGACACCCCTGCATGGTTTAAACTTTCGAGAGTTGTGCCTGCTGTTAAGTGGTAGATGGGAGTTTTTCATATCCGATTGTAGAGAACTTGACACCAGATTCGATTTAAAATACACCAACCGCGTGCATAACCGTGACCGTCTCTTTTCGAGTGAGTCGAGAAGAGAACACGGTGGGGTTATGTTTGAACATAAGAAGTTCAGGATCACTTCTTGATCATTACTAGTTTGCGACCGCTTGCGTAGTTTCTCATCTTACTCGTGTAGTCGTAAGTTAGCCACCATACAATGCATAGTTGCTTGCTGCAGCCTCACCACTTATTCATTCCATACCCATTAAGCTTTGCTAGTCTTGATACCCATGGTAATGGGATTGTCGAGTCCTCATGGCTCATAGATTACTACAACAATAGTTGCAGGTACAGGTAATGCAATGATCTGACGTGAGAGCAATGCTTGCTTGATTTGGAATTCTTCTACTTCTTCTTTGATCAAGGGATAGGTTCCGGGTTGGGGAGCCTGGGATTAGGAGGGTGGATATTGTTCTTCTTTTTCGTTTGATTTCATCCATAGTTGGATCCTGCTCTTCTGTATGATGATTTCTATGTATTGATGTATTCATGTTGTAGCTTGTGGCGAGTTTAAGCCTTTATCTTGTATTCTCATCTATTCAGTACATGGTATGTTGTAATGATATCCACCTTGCTATGCGTGTGAAATGTGGTTGTTCCCCAATCATGAGTTCATCACATGATTGGGACAGAATCGCATCTTGGGCGCTATAGCAGGGGTTGGCGTGCTTCTTGTCGCCTCCTCTAGGGAGCACTTGAAGTATGTCATCCAAATGTATTTGCCTGGGAAGAAGCCAAATACAACTGAGTATGAAGGGCTCCCTGCCAGGCTTAGAATTGCAGTAGAATTGGGAATCAAGAGGCTGATCATCGAGGAGATTCACAGCTTTTGGTGAGACAACTCAACAAGGATTATCAAAGCCCATTGTTGGAAGCATACGTCGAGGATGTGAGGATATTGGAGGGCACTTTGATGGATTGCAAACAGAGCACGTACCACGTGTGGAAAACAACATAGCTGATCAAATGTCACTGTGTGCTACACAAAAGCTTCCTGTTGAAACAAGAACTTTTGTTCTCCGTCTCTCTCAACTCTCCGTATCACCAACCACAATGTCCTGGAAAAGGAGAAAGTCGGACTACGGTAAGCCTCTCCCGGCCGAGCTGTCTGCTCTCGGTAGAGGCCCTGCCGGAAACAACTCCTCATAGCCAGCCGGACCACCCCCTCCAGCCGGCCCATGGACCCCGTGAACGAGCTTGGTGCTCCCACAGCAGAGGAGTTCCTGCTAGTCCTCGTTGTCGAGCCGCGGGCCCTAACTTGGGCAAGGCACATCGTCTGCTTCCTCCAAACTGGAGAACTTCCCGACGACCAAGATGAAGCTGAGAAAGTAGCCCGGAGGGCCAACATGTATCAGTTTGTCGATGACACCCTATGCAGAAGGAGGACCAACGGTGTGAAATTGAAGTGTGTCTGCCGGGAGGATGGAAAGGAACTGGTGGCTGAGATTCACAAAGGAATGTGCGGCTCACACCTTGGATCAAGGGCATTTGTTGGGAAAGCATTCCGACAAGGATTCTATTGGCCCACAGCCCTCCAAGATGCAGTCGAGCTCGTCACGACCATTGAAGCCTGCCAGTTCCATTCCAAGAGAACACACCTGCCTGTCCAAGCCCTTCAGACAATCCCTTTATCATGGCCATTTTCAGTCTGGGGGCTCGATATCCTCGGCCCCTTCCCCCGAGCAATCGAGGGTTTTGAATTCTTGTTCATCGCTATCGACAAGTTTACGAAGTGTCTGGAAGTGACTGTCATGAGAAAAGTGACTGCTCAGTCAGCTATCAAGTTCTGGAAAGAACTGGTGTGTCATTTTGGAGTTCTGGCAAGGATCATCACCGACAACGACACCCAATTCACGAGCCACGTCTTCATGCAATATGTTCATAACTTCAGATACAAGATCTCTTTCGCTTCTATGGCACACCCCCGGAGAATGGACAAGCTGAGAGGGCGCACGGTGAAGTGCTACATGGACTCAAGATAAGAACATTCAATAGGCTACAGAAGCACGGTAGGCGGTGGATCGAGGAGCTGCCGGTAGTTCTCTAGTCCCTTAGAACGTCACCTAACCGAGCTACCAGGCAGAGTCCCTACTCCCTGGTCTACGGGGCAGAAGTAGTTGTCCCCACGGAACTCATTTACGGGTCCCCTCGAGTGCTTGCCTATGATGAAGTAGCGCAAGATCAGCACTGGCGTGACAACGCTGTGCTACTCGAGGAGAACCGTCTCCGGGCTGCTATGCGTGCTGCACGCTACCAGCAAGCCCTGTGCCGCTATCAGAGCCGCAGGGTTCATGCCCACTGTTTTGAGGAAGGTGACCTTGTCCTTAGGCGCGTTCAGTCCGCCAAGGGTACAAACAAGCTGTCACTGGAGTGTGAAGGCCCTTACCAAGTGGTACGAGTCACCAGACCCGGCGTAGTTTGTCTGGAGACCGGAGATGGGACTCAGTTGAAAAACTCATGTTGACATCTCCACAAGTACTACCCATAAGGCATGAGGTTGTCGGGCACCGCCTGACAGCCACCCTTTTGTACAGGCCTTGCCTCAGCTGCATGTAACCCCTTATACAAAGCCGAGGCGATGACCCCGTGCAAGAGAAAATAAAGAAGCACTATAGGGGTACCCCCAACTAAGATTGCATGCATGCATGAGCATACCAAAATCACTGCATACACATTTCATGAGCATTTTCATATGCATATAGATAGGATCGCATCCTGCATTCATTCTCATCTACATGAAGTTGCAGGTTCCTGCCATGAACTTGGCTTCAACGAGGGACGAGAAGATTGCACAACACAGTGATCCCCGACAAGCAAAACAGATAAGTTTTACCTCTTGTCCAATACTGTTCTGTAAATCTATAACTTTGAATGAGAAAACCTCGCCCCTCTTTTGAAAATTAGGTGCTCCCATCCATGAGTTGAACGTTGCTTCAGTTAGGATGGTCGTAGTAACCTTTGAGAAAAAAGAGCTGGCGGGGGGCTGGCCCCTCTATCTGTCCCTCGGCAGACATAGCTCTCTAGCAGATAAAGAGGGGGCCAACGGGATATCCTGCCGGGGAAAACTCGTTTATTTTCATTAAAGAGGCAATCCACCTCTACATGGACATACACATGCACGGGTTCCCAGCAAGGTCCATATTTTTCATTCATATGCTAATACAAGTACCAGCATTACAAAACACAAAGATGGACCCCAGATATTACATTATTTGAATTAATATTTGGCAATTGCCTACAAGTTTAAGATTAAAAAAATATAAGTGCTTCTTAATGCCCTTTCTTGTCCCTCTCCTCCTAGGCACGGCCATCGAAGGCCAGGAGGGCAAAAGGAGCGCCTAGGTGGGAGCCCAGGCCGCTCCCATCGGGCTCCAGGAGAGGTAGCCCGGCGGGACCGGAGCGCGAGGGAACGCCTCAATGGAGAGCACGGGGGAAGGCGGCCCCGTCAACCACCATCACTAGGGCCAGCAGGACTCGGCAGGCCTAACGGAGCTGTAGCGCGAGAGGAAGCCTACCTCAGTCCAGCTGGAGGAGCCCGGCAGCACCATCCACACCTCTGCGCCCAACTCCCCGGCAAAACACATTGCCGAGGTGGAGACGCGGATGCAGATGATGGTGCTTCCACCTGATGAAGATTGTGCGGGCGACGATCAGCTAGAGTCAGAGTTATCGCTCCCCCGACCGCTGCCATCGTCATCGCCCTCACTGTCCTCCTCATCGCTTTCCTTCAAGGAGGAGGTTTCGTCGCCGGTCGAGCTCTCAACGCAGCAACCTAAGGGACCCCCCGAGCGCCCTAAGGTCTTAACGGAGAGCAAGACGCTCTCCATTAATTTGAACTGGAGAGTGTGCCCCTCCGAGAAGCTATGGGCATGGGCGGAGGTCTTCCAGCCAGGACGAAGATACATCGCATGAGGGGTAGGGAAATCGACATCAACCCACATGCTGCCATTCCCGCAGCCCCTCATGTTCAGCCTCAGACGCGTGGTTGCTCAAGCTCCATCTCCCGTGCAAAAGGAGTTGCCAGGTGAGGGTGACCACACAAGGGCTTATAGAGCCTGATGATGAACTCTCGAGGTTGGTCCCCAACGTGGTCTTCTATCGGAGGAGAACCGTTGGTGGGGGCGCAACCAAGACGCTCCCCCGCCCTCATCCTCGTCCTCAAGCACCGCGGCAGCCTCGACCTCGCCGCCTCCTCCCTCCTCTCGCGGCAGGCTCTGCCGCCTCAGGTTCTAGAGGGGGACGGATGCGTTGACGAGTGTAAGCCCTCGTCGCCGCTACCGGAAGACTAGTGCACCCTCACCCTCTCACCATGGCTACGGGAGAAGGATTGTAGAGAAGAAGGAGAAGTATGTGCAGAGAGTTACTGCCTTCGTCTCTTTTTATAGAGGGAATGAGGCATGGGGCTGGCCCCTCACGCAGGGGATGGCCACCCCGCTCCCCCAATACGGCCTTTCTGCACCTTCGACAGCTTTGGGAATCAAGGCCGACCCTCTACTCCAACCATCAACGCTTGATTTTTAACCATGGCACTCCTTCCCGCGTCCTCCGCATCCACCACCTACCATGCCCAATGCATGCGGAACATGTGGCAGGTGCGTAAGAAATAGGAGGCAAGTGGGATGGCAGTTTCCACCCTGTGATCGTGGGGCAAGGAAAATCCACATGCCACGATCAAAATTCTTCCACGATGTCGCGCACGGCATGCGGAGAAACTGGAAACTAGCCTGGAATCGAGTCTGTAGAAGAATCGATGAAGACATCAAGAGGTCGACCCCTTCAGCGTCCCTGCATGTGCACTTAGTAGGCCCTACCCCGACGATGCTCAGCAGTGCATTCGAGGCAGGCCTGGGGGCTTCTGTTGGTGCAACAAACCCTGGGTCTGTTGCCCAGACCGTGCACAGGCACGGGAACAAGATTGAAGCACCATCTTAAGTCAGGGATTAAGGGACCAAGAGATTTGAAGAACCTACATACAGCTCAGAGGGACCAAGATCAAGCTAGAGGAGCAAGATATAGGCAACAGAAGGGCCTACCTTGCCGGGCAGGTGAGCCCAGCAAGGGGCGAGGCTACCACCAGAACTAGGCAAGCCAGGCATCCCGGCTAGGTGTGCTGGGGCGCACGGGGGCAGAACCACCCCACCAACCACTCAAGCACGACCCATGTCGCCAATCAGTGCGGTGTCAAGCCACAAGGTGATTAAGTGGCAGCCATTCGCCACATGGCAGCCATTTCCTACAGAAGAAACCCACAGATGACGCCCATCCTATGATGTGTCAAGGGAACAGGCGCGGAGCTGGCAAGATAGCCCAGCAAGCCTTGCCGAGCGACCAGTGATGTGACACTAAGTGGTGCATTTAATGCACCCTGTTAGCCTGCAAAGTTTGGTATGATAGCACTGTTTGATATCATATCAGTGGGTAATGACTACCTTGCCATTGTGGTGACCCCTTGATCTATAAAAGGAGGCCCATGGCACTTGTAGGAAGGGTGGGAAAGTTGACAAACCCACATGGCCATACGCGCGTAGTCGCTACCGCCCCAAGGCAACCAGTACCAGGAAAGTGTACTATGCTTCACCACATCCATTCCACCATCAATCAACCAAAGCAGGAGTAGGGTTTTACACCTCACGGCAGCCCGAACTTGGGTAAATTGCTTGTGTGCTCTCTGATGTGCTGTCGTGCACTAGTCTGCTCTTTGCACAACGCGACGTCCCCCTGTCGAACCAGCAAGGGGCCTCCTGGTGCCATAGGTGGCCATGTATATCCCATGACAACATGGCGCCCGAGCGCATCCCTCATGACGTTGGCCAGGTCAGAGGCCCTCCATGTGGCACGTACTACTTTGTATGTATGCCCCTCGGGTTAAAGAGCGTCGAATCCACTTTCGCAAGGGCGGTACAGATTGGTTTCGAACCCCAACTGCACAGAAATGTAGAATTTATAAGGTTATCTTGGTCAAGAACAAGGATAGATCAACACTCATTCAAGACTTGGAGAAGACCTTTGCAAATTTGCGCAAGATCAATTTGAAGCTAAGTCCCCATAAATGTGTGTTTGGTGTCCCATCTGGCAAGCTCCTTGGTTTCTTTGTGTCCTAACGGGGAATAGAGGCCAACCCTAACAAGATTAGAGAACTCGGGCAAATACAAGTGCCAAAGACTGTCAAGGACGTAAGTCATTTGATAGGATGCATTGCCACACTGAGTAGGTTCATCTCCATGTCTGCCGAGCGTGCCTTGCCTTTTTTAAAAAATCTTGAAAAAGGCTGGCCCGATGAAGTGGAGCCCAGCCTGAGGGGGGCGCCAGCCACGCCTTCCTAAGCGACAGGGGGAGGCGCCCAGGCTGTGGGCGCTAGTCCTGAGGTTGTGCCACTGGACACCCTGCTCTCATGAGGTTCTTGGCAAAGCAGCTCCTTCTTCTTGGGGACAGCCTCAGGAGGGTAGATAGTGCCCTCGTTGTCTGGGTCTTCAACAGCTGCAGGCTCGTAGGTGTGCTCAAGAGAGCACACCTCATCCTTCTCCTCACATGCGACTGTGATGATATTGCGGCTCCCTGGCATCTTGCGGATGTTGTATCCATGGTGGGTGACTGGCATGAACTTGGCCAGGGCTGGGTAGCCGAGGATGGCATTGTACAGAAGGTGAGTGTGAGCGATGTCGAAGTCAATGAGCTCAGTGCGGTAGTTGTCGCGGCTGCCGAAGGTGACGGGGAGGCGGATCGGCCCTATCAGGGTGGTGGAGCCGTTGGTCACTCCTGAGAAGGGATTGGTGGGCTACAGCTGGACATAGGGCACCTGGAGTCGGTCGAACATCTCAATGAAAAGAACGTTGAGCCCCGCACCGCCATCGATGAGAGTCCTGGTGATGAGAACGTTGCTGATGTTTGGCGAGGAGAGCATAGGGAGAGCGCGACAGTTGCCACACACTTGAGCTGGTCAGATGAGCTGAAGGTGATGGTGCACTTGGACCACCTGAGCGGACCCATAGCCTTTAGCATAGGGACGGCTGCGTTCCCCTCATGAGCAAACTGCTAGAAGGTGCGATGGGAGGCAGGGGCCTGAGCGCCGCCCAGGATGCAAGCGACAGTACGAGGTTCTTTAAAGCCCCCAGCCCCCTCTTCCTGATGATGGTCGTCGTTCCTTCTTGGTTGCAGTGGTAGTAGAGGAAGCCTAGCGTTGCCCTGAGGACGGTCCTCACGAGGCTGGTCTCACTAGGGGCCCTCGCGAGGCTGGCCCTGCCAACGATCCTCGCGAGGCTGATTGTGCCACTCTTGGGGAGGGTCACGGCCGTCCCAGCATCCTCCACTTCGGCCCCCTCCGTGACCGTAGCCTCGATCATTGCACTCGAGGCGACGATCGAGGCGCCTGTCGCGGATGGCCTGGAGCTCCTGACAATTGTTGGTGTTGTGGCTATGCACGTTGTGGAAGACGCAGAATGGGCGGCTTCCCTTGAAAGACTCCGGGTGGTCGCAGCCGCGCTTCATCTCTGTTTCGGCTACGAGCACGGCTGCTCCCTTGCGCTTCACATCCTTGGCCTTGGCTTTCTAATCTTCTGGGTCAGCTTTAGGGAGATCGAGGAGGGAGAGGCGTCCCTCCTCAGCTCTTGCACAATTGGTCACCACAACATCTCCAGAGCCGTGCATAGGTCCTCGTGTATGGCCAGCTGCTCCTTCATCTTGACGTCCCGGACGCCATCAGTGAATGCGGAGATAATGGCCTCGTCCGACACCTTGGGGATCCTGAGATGAATGCTATTGAAGCGCTGGATGTACTTCCATAGGATCTCCCCTGGCTATTGTTTGATGCGCCGCAGGTCCCCCGCTGTCGGTGGGCGGTAGCGACTGCCCAGGAAGTTGACGATGAAACGCTCGCGAATCTCCTCCCAGGAACAGATCGATCCCGCAGGCAGGTTCAGGAGCCACGAGCGCGAGCCATCCTTGAGGGCCATGGGAAACCAGTTCGCCATGACCATCTCGTCGCTGTTGGCCGCCTCGATGGTCAACTCATAAAGCTGAAGGAAATTAGTAGGGTCGGGGGTGCCGTCGTAGTGCGGAGGCAAGTCGGGCGTGAACTTCCCTGGCCAGACGACGCTACGCAGCTCCGGAGTGAAGGCCAGGCAACCCGTTGTGGTCACGGGAGCCTGTCGTGGATGTGGAGCCTGATCTTGGCGCCCACGCGCCACCGCCACAGGCGGCGTGCGATCTTGACGTGGCAGTGCTAGGAGTGCACGAGCATCTTCTTGCGGCCACTGGACCACCTGGCAGATTCTTCTTCACACGCAGGCACCCTATGCGGCGGACCACCTATGCTTGATGATGGCGTCTTGATGGGGAGGCGGAGGAGGTGCTCCGTGGACTACGTCACCCGCAGAAGGCGGCTGGCGAGGCAGCGAGAGAGACAGTGCAGGAGAGCCCCTAGCAGCGCTGATAAGCTCGGCGATGCGGTCCAGCCAGTCCTCACAGAGGTCGTCGACGGGGTGATAGCACAGGAGATCGCGCGCCATAAGCAGCGCACCCTACGCGTCCGCCGACCCGCGCTGAGCATGGGATGACAAACCAGCCGGAGTCAGTGATGGGGTGGCGGTGTGCCCATCACGCCACACGGAGTGGTGCAACGACGAAGGTTGCTGCTCGTGCCCCACTGGGCCGGTACCGGCATTGGCCGCAGGCAATGGGGAACGACGGGGAGGCCCGCTAGCAGGCGTCGTCTGGGCAACGCGAGCAGCAAGGGCGGCCCGACACTCAACATGAGCATGACGGGTGTCAGCCATGGAAGTGGTGGAGTGGTGGCGGGTCTACCGGCGGAAGAGCGGCTCCGATGCACCCCTACCTGGCGCGCCAAATATCGGATATCGGGTTCCGCGGACCCTTGAGAGGTTCGAACTCTGGAGTGCGTGCGAAGAACTCGTCCTCCCAATCTGCCAATTCGCTAATCTCACGGCCTAGCTCGACGAACTGAATGGAAAGGAGACACAACAGTTTACCCAGGTTCGGGCCACCTTGCAGTGTAAAACCCTACTCCTGCTTTGTGGTCAATTGGCTGAGGTGGGGGGGGGGCTGAGGATGAACGAGTACAGTGGGAGAAAGGCCTCAAGAGTAGAGGTGTTCTTGTGCTCGATAAGCTGGTGGGTGTGAGGATGACCCGAATGATCCGTCCCCCTCTATGGTGGTGGCTAAGTCCTATTTACAGTGGCCTTGGTCCTCTTCCCAAATGAAGGCGGGAAGGGATCCCACAATGGACAAATTCGAAGGTAGACAACTAGTACATGCCATCCTGACAAAAGTAGTCTACGCCTGCAAAAGCCTCTGGTGGTGACGCCGCGGTGGGATCAGCGTTGACCTCCATCCTACCGTCCTGGCAGTCTTGGTCTTGTTGCATCGGAACGGAAACCTTTGGCTGATTCCTTAGGACTCCGTGCCTGCACTTGCCTCCTTGGCATAAATGAGGAAACTGGTACACTGCGCCCGGTGGCGCCTGCCTCACCTTGGTCGCCATGGCTCATGTCATCCGCACCTCGCGAGGTGAGTCTTGCATAGGAATCTCCGCTCCTCGGAAGCCAGCCAAGGGAGGCTGCTCCTCGTGGAGGTCTGGGTGTCATCCACATCGCGATTTGGCCCCCCACGAGGGTCTTTAGTTGTTGATGTTGAAGTTGGGCCCTACCAGGCCGTTGATGGAGCCACGCCGTGGGTTGCACGCAGGCAAGTCTGGGTACCCCCATTCCCAGAACGCCGGCATACGCCACATCGCCAGGTCCCTCGAACCAGGTCTTTGCGCGCCCCTCCGAGCGAGAGCTCGACGAGGAAAGTTATGGAGGTTTGTTCGTACATCAAGGGGGGCTCCTAAGCATGGCGACTCTGGAGCCTGACTGGTCACGTAGCCCCTCACCCCTTGGTCTCGTCCTGGTGAGCCAAACGACCCAATTGCGGCTGAGGTATGTGCGGGACCAGGCCCTGTCGACGTAGAACTGTAAAACCTACACTCGCATCTCCTTCCTGAGGGCTGTTTGTACGTCAAGGGGGACTCTTGAGCATCGTGACTCAGGAGCCTCACTAGTCACGTAGCTCCTCACACCTTGGTCTCGTCCGGGTGATCCGTACGACCCAATGGCGATTGAGGTATGCACGGGGCCGGACCCTGCCGACGCAGAACACTAAAGCAAACGGAAAGGAAATCACGGAACCCAAGCAAATTATTAAAAAACATGTTGTTTCTTAAAAGTTCAAAAGCATGAGTTCTAATGCCTCCACGAGTCACGATAAATGTTGCAGCACTAAATAGGGTGGAGCGCCCCTCGGAGCCTCTTCCTCAACCTTGGACAACCCCGTTGCCCGCCTGGGGAGGCCCGTCATCCATAACGCCACTGCCATCCTTATCAGCTGCGGCCGCTGGGTCGACGCAAAGGAACTTCTGCAGCAAGGCCTCCACCTGCTCCTTCACGGCCTCGGTGGCAGCATCATGGGATTCAGGATCCACCGGCTCGAGCAGCGCGCCAAGGTCGAAGTTGGGGTCCGAAATATGGAGCTTGCTGAAGACGCGCGTCATGGACGAGGTAAAAAGAGCGCGAGCCTCTCCCTCCATCATGGGGCCTACTCCGACAACGACGCCCTCTAGCGCCACGGCAAGCTTGGGGAGTAGCCCGGCGGGGCCTTCCTCCAGAGTCGCCACCGACTTCTTGTACCCATCCCCGTAAAGGTCCTGCAGTGCCTTGCAGGACCTCAGGTAAAGGGAGGCAAAGGCGTCACGCCCCATGGTGGCCGACTTCTTAGCCGCGGCAAGGAGTTTCTCCCTGGCTTCCACAAGGGCATTCTCCTCGGACACGAGTGCCTGGGTCGCCTCCACCTCATCCTTCAGCTTCTCCAGACGACTGCGGTCCGTGGCCTCCTCCTGGGTTGCCTGCTCCAGTTCAATGTCGCGGTTGTCGAGTCTGGCCTCCCACTCCTTCAGCTCCCCCTCTTGCACCTCGAGATGGCAGGCACGGGCGGACTGCTCCTCGCGGAGGGCCTTCATCTCGGCTTCCTACCGTGCGGCAGCGCTCCTCGGCGGTCGCCGCGTCAGCTGGTGCTGCATCCCGAGCAGTTGCGGCTGAAGGAAATATGACCTAGAGGCAATAATAAAGTTGTTATTTATTTTTCCTAATATCATGATAAATGTTTATTATTCATTCTAGAATTGTATTAACCGGAAACTTAGTACATGTGTGAATACATAGACAAACAGAGTGTCACTAGTTTGCCTATACTTGACTATCTCGTTGAATCAATGATCGTTATGTTTCCTAACCATAGACATGAGTTTTCATTTGATTAACGGGATCACATCATTAGAGAATGATGTGATTGACTTGACCCATCCGTTAGCTTAGCACGATGAGCATTTAGTTTGTTGCTATTACTTTCTTCATGACTTATACATGTTCCTATGACTATGAGATTATGCAACTCCTGAGTACCGGAGGAACACTTTGTATGCTACCAAACGTCACAACGTAACTGGGTGATTATAAAGGTGCTCTATAGGTGTCTCCGATGGTACTTGTTGAGTTGGCATAGATCGAGATTAGGATTTGTCACTCCGATTGTCGGAGATCTATCTCTGGGCCCTCTCGGTAACGCACATCAATATAAGCCTTGCAAGCAATGTAACTAATGAGTTAGTTGTGGGATGATGCATTATAGAATGAGTAAAGAGACTTGCTGGTAACGAGATTGAACTAGGTATTGAGATACGATGATCGAATCTCTGGCAAGTAACATACCGATGAGAAAGGGAACAACGTATGTTGTTATGCGGTTTGACCGATAAAGATCCTCGTAGAATATGTAGGATCCAATATGAGCATCCAGGTTCCACTAGTGTTTATTGATCGGAGACGAATCTTGGTCATATCTACATAGTTCTCGAACCCGTAGGGTCCGCGCGCTTAACGTTCGGTGACGATCGGTAATATGAGTTTATGTGTTTTGATGTACCGAAGGTAGTTCGGAGTCCCGGATATGATCATGGACATGACAAGGAGTCTCGAAATGGTCGAGACATAAAGATCAATATATTGGATGACTATGTTTGAACTTCGGAAAGGTTCCGGGCAAGTTCGGACAAATACCGGAGTACAGGGGGTTACCAGAACCCCTCGGGGAGTGTAATGGGCCTATTAGACCTTAGTGGAGAAGAGGAGGGGCGGCCAGGGCAGTCCACGTGCCCCTCCCCCTCCAGTCTGAATTGGACAAGGAGGGGGCGGCGCCCCCTTTCCTTCCCCCTCTCTCCTCCTTCCCTCGCTCCTACTCCTACTCTTGGAAGGGTTGGAGTCCTACTCCCGGTGGGAGTAGAACTCCCCTTGGGGCGCGCCTAGGAGGGTTGGCCCCTCCCCCTCCTCCACTCCTTTATATAAGGGGGGAGGGGGGCACCCCATAGACACACAAGTTGATCATTGATATTTTAGCCGTTTGCAGTGCCCCACTCCACCATAATCCACCTCGGTCATATCGTAGTGGTGCTTAGGTGAAGCCCTGCGTCGGTAGCTTCATCAACACCATCATCACGCCGTCATGCTGACGGAACTCTCCTTCGAAGCTCTACTGGATCGTGAGTTCGTGGGACATCACCGAGCTGAACATGTGCAGATCACGGAGGTGTCGTACGTTCGGTACTAGGATCGGTCGATCATGAAGACGTACGACTACATCAACCGCATTGTCATAACGCTTCCGCTTACGGTCTATGGGGGTACGTGGACGACACTCTCCCCTCTCGTTGCTATGCATCACCATGATCTTGCGTGTGCATCGGAATTTTTTTGAAATTACTGCGTTCCCCAACAGCGGCCATGCCGGCCACCTTCTTGACCTCCTCGGCAGCGGCTTCGGCCTGGCCCTAGGCTGCCCAAATGCATGAGTCGGCCTGGTGCCACCCCGAAACCATCCCTAGACGGTCCGCCGCCACGCGTCAGTTGGTGCCCTGAAAATCAGGTCGGAGCCGGTCCAGCGCGGCGAAGGCATCCCCAGAGCACCAGGAAAGACGGAGGGCCCACAGCCCACCAGCACGATGGCATGGAGAGGAAGCAGCACCAGCGCCAGGGCTGGTGAAGCAACGGCAACAAGGACGGCTGGGGGCTATAGAGACCTCACATGTGCGCTGAGGATGGGCCCCTCCGGAGTCAACTGGGCAGCGGAGGCGGACTTCTCCGGAGGCTAGCCCACCAACCTCCAGAAGCCAACCCCGTCGTAGGAGGACGCGAGGTGGCCTCCTCTTTCCGTGTCGGGGTCGTCGCGGCCGCGGCGGGTCGGTTGACCTCAGGGGCCTGGGCTTCCTCCTTCCTCCTCTTCACCACCAATGTCATCCTGGACGTCAAGAGGAAAATGTCTGAGCACCACATCGAAAGCAAGAAACCAAGACAAGGAGAAACACTTACTGGTCATCGGTGATGTATGAACTCTTCCTGCATAGGAGCGCGATGCCCGTGAACTTCCTCGGCGTAAGCTTCACCGTACCCTCGGGAGTAGACGAGTGCGCGGTGAGTGGCCCTGTGACGGCGGCAAGGTAGAGGCGCCGCCACGGGGGAGCGACACCATCCCACCCTTCTTCGGGGTCCCCTGCTTCGGCTTCCTCGGGGGGGGGGGGGTCCCCCAGGACCTCATGGCAAATCCAGTCGAGCACGGCGACTCCCTGATTGAGTGCTCACTGACGTCGTCATCGTCGGAAAGGACGCGGAGGAGGTCGCTCTGCCGTGGGGGAGAGGTCGCCCCCACCCCTTCCAAGGTCGCCTCCATGTCCCTCTCCTCCTCCTCGGAGTGCTCTCCTGAGGACACCAGCATCAGGGAGCTCGGGGGCTGGGAAGGCTGTGGCGGCACGAGCCCTCGCTCGTTGAAGACGGGAATGGAGTGGCTACCTTCTCTCCGTCGTCGCGACGGTTCAGCGGGAGGTATGCCGCTGGGAGGATGCCCTGTTCCTACACGAGCAGGGTGTGCATAGCCATGCTTAGCTCCTCGTCAGACAGGTTGCCTGGGCGCAGCCGGAGTTCGTCGTCCATGCCCTTAAGGCTCCACAGTGGGCAAGAGTGCACCTGGATCGGAGCCAGGCATTGTGTCAGGAAATCAATCATTGCCCTAGTCAGCTTCTCTGCCTTTAGGTCCACCGTCATCCTCTCCAGCAGCTGCTCCGCCAAGGGGTCGGTGAGCTTCTCGTGAGCCCACCGATCCAGCTTCGCCGGCAACGCGGTCTGCGACTCCAGCCTCGCGTGGGAGCACTTGGCGTCCACGAAGATCCACTTGTGCCATAAGTCCTCCACCTTCTTCCCAGCCCTCGAGACCGCATTGCTGCAAATATCAGCAATGAAGTAGGCGTACCCATAGGACTGGTCCCTGCCCATCCGGAGGCCGAAGAAGTGGCGGAACAGCGGAACGGAGGGCGCCACCCCCACAAACGCCTCGAAGTAGAAGGCGAAGATCGACAGGAGGAGGATGGAGTTGGTATGAAGATGGAGGGCATGGATCTGGTAATGGTTTAGGATGGTATAGAAGAAATTGGAGAAAGGGGGAACGAGCCCAGCAAAGACGCTGTGCAGGAAGAAGGGGTAGGAAGTCTCCCCCAGGGTCACCGGATCAACTAAGACGACTCGGAGCATCGTCTCTCCTCCCTCGTTGGCACCGCTCACTATCAGCGGGAGGATAGCGGTAAGATGCTTCCCCTCGGTGACAGTTGATGCACTGAGGGCCAACTTGAACGAGGGGGCCGGGCACGCAGAAGGAGCGACACACTTAGCTTTTTCGGTCGCCATTGGGAGCAAGTCTGGAGGGAGATTGGTAGATTTGGAGATATGCGGAGCAGAGAGGGAAGGTGATCCGGAGCAAGACGAAGGGAGCGCAATGAAGACCTGGCAATAGGTGCCAGCAATTTTGTCAGCTCGGGACGGTTGCCGAAGCTGTGTGGGGAAGCGGAGATGCCCATGTCCCATCAAGCGGCATGCGTCGACCAAGGTCACAGGCGGTTGGTGCCTACGGCGCTCAGCCCTTTCCCTTTGGCTTCGCCTCGAAGCTAGGTTCGAGCGCGCCTTGGGCCCGGCGGCTACTGTTGACGTTCTGGGAAGGGGGTACCCACACTTGCCAGCCTATGGCCCACCGCATGGCTCCCTCGACATCCTGGTACGACCCGCCGTTAGCATCAACAACACAAGACCCTCGCGAGGGGCCAAGCCTCACGAGGCAGACAATGCCAAGACCTCTAGAAGGAGAGGCCTCCTCAGGCTGACTCCTGAGGAGCGGAGATCTCTATGCAAGCCTCCACCTCGTGAGGTTTGGATGACGGAAGCCATGACAACCAAGGCCAGGCGGGTGCCAGCGGGCGCAGTACAACCGTTTCCTCTTTGGTTCTAAAGGGGCAAGCATAGGCGTGGAGTCCCAAGGAACCAGCCAAAGGTTTCCATTTCCATGCAACAAGACCAAGACCACTAGGACAACAGGTCAGAGGTCATCGTCGAGCCCACCAAAGTGTCACGACCAGAAGCTTGGCATGCGAAGACCACCTTTCATCAAGATAAGATGTTCTAGTTGTCTCCCTTTGAATTTGGTCGTTGTGGGATCCCTTCCCGCCTCCATTTTGGGGGAAGAGGACCAAGGCCATTATAAATATAGCCTAGCCACCACCATAGACGGGGATGGATCATTCAGACCATCCCCTCCCTCACCAACACAAGAACACACCTCCTAAGGTTATTCTAACACTTTACTAGTTCATACTCAGCCCACCACGAGGCTAATCCACCACAAAGCAGGAGTAGGGTTTTACACCACACACTACTGCGGGATGCTGCTAACGCGACACTACAATCAGAGACCCTTTCACGAAACTTTGTGCGATGCATTAATCGCAAATGGCGATGTAAAAAAAACTGTCAAAAAAGGTGCAAAACGTTTGCGTTGGCGGAGCCATCAAACACGATTAAGATTTTAGTTGCGTTTGCGATGCAGGTCATACGGTTCTGTTTAATGAACTATTTGCGATGAGGAGGAACTAGCCTCTTCTTTTACCATGGCAACCGTCCACCACCTCTTCACCTTTCCCTCTCGATTTGGAACTGCTGTCGCATGTTGTTCCTCCCTCCATTTTCCTTCACCCTTCCTTCTGCCATTGTTCGATCGTCTTCTCCATGGAGGGAACAGGCCGGAAATGACCCCCTTATTCTTGCCTCGATATGAAAGATGACGTGGTGGAGGAACTCATTGAACGGTCCAACGTCATCACCTCGGCTAGCATGGCAAGTTCGTTCAAGACCATTCTCAACTCAACTAATAACATCATTACAAAGAACCCAAGGGTTCAGGAGCAGTTTGATCTCCCCTATTTTCTTCACCGTGTACCTAATCACTAGTGCACGGACGATGGATGCATCACCTTGTGCAAGTTGATGTTGGTTGATAATGATACATGTGATGTTAAGATGCCATCACTTGAGGGTAAGGCTTGGGCAGGCACAAATGGAGATTGAGTTGTTTATATTGGGTACAACTGCGAGTGGGAACTTGTGAATGTGTACACTCGTCACCGGGTTCCACTTCCAAAAATCGCAGACTGCCCAGAGGTTCAGGACACCGGTATTCTACGCACGTTCAACTACGATCATTGTGACTATCGTCTACAAAAGATAGCAATTTGTAAATTTCCTGATCGCTCTTGGGATTACAAGAACTATGAAGTTGTTGCTATTTTGACAAGCTTGTTGCCATCCTTACTTCCACGCCTCGATGGATATTGCTCAAAAATCAATTTTTCTACACGGATGAGTACTGTGATGCAATTCAATACGAGGGTCTTGTGTTTGCTACCACCACTTGTGGCACTATTTTTGCATGGTATCCTTATCGTTTCGGAACATTTATCTTCCATCGTAATTATAATTGTTTCATCCACATGCATGCGGGTTAGCTAGTTTCCCTTTACTAATTAACCTTCTTGCGTTTCCAAGGTCCTGTGAACATTCCACCACCTATAATTGGACATTTTTATAACCAAGGGGGAGATGACAAAGGTGATGATCACGAGCATGAGGACGAGCAAGGCATATATACTTAGTGGTGCCTTGCAACGTATTCCGATGGATCACCTCTTCCTGTATGTATCCATGGCACTGCTGATGTTACTAAAGAAGCAGGTGTTTTCTTCCATGGTCGCACCCTCCGGACCTATTCCAACATTCATTGTAGGGTATTCGGGATGGATACTAGTGTGCTACTGCCAACACCTTCTCCCTGGTTCAGTATTGATAGTCTTGGAGAAAACTCGCTCTTCCTTGGACAAAACTATCCAATGATGGTGAAAGGCGATCTAGCTACTATTGACTCAACATTACTACCATTTATGAGAAGCAACTGTATCTATACCTCGGACGTTGCTATCGTTCCTACCCAGGCTATCACAATATGCGTCCTCATATAGGCCACTTCAGCCTGGATGATCAGTCCTGCGTTGGTCTCGAGATTGACAATAGCTGGTGAGGGAGTCCTGGATTAGGGGGTGTCCGGATGGCCGGACTATACCTTCAGCCGGACTCCTGGACTATGAAGATACAAGATTGAAGACTTCGTCTCGTGTCCGGAAGGGACTTTCCTTGGCATGGAAGGCAAGCTTGGCGATACAGATATGTAGATGTCCTACCATTGTAACCGACTAGGTGTAACCCTATCCCTCTCCAGTGTCGATATAAACCGGAGGGTTTTAGTTCGTAGGACAACATACAGAACAACAATCATACCATAGGCTAGCTTCTAGGGTTTAGCCTCTCTGATCTCGTGGTAGATCTACTCTTGTACTACCCGTATCATCAATATTAATCAAGCAGGACGTAGGGTTTTACCTCCATCGAGAGGGCCCGAACCTGGGTAAAACTTCGTGTCCCTTGCCTCCCGTTACCATCCGGCCTAGACGCACAGTTCGGGACCCCCTACCCGAGATCCGCCGGTTTTGACACCGACATTGGTGCTTTCATTGTGAGTTCCCCTGTGTTGTCGCCACCAGGAAGGATGCCTCGTCCCGTCTTTAAAGACGGCACCGTTGCTAAGGGAGCTTTGGCTGTCGGCCAAACCCTCCGGCTAGGTGGTTTTCTTATGACCGCCTGTTCGGCTTCTACGCCGATGATGACCTCCGAGCCATCAAAAACAATCTTCAAGTCAGCTAGGAACGTGCCGAGCAGTTACATCCAATGGAGCTCTCCTCCATAAACGAGCTCTTGGATCGCATCTCCGCCCTGGGAGTCGCTACAGATTACGACCAGATTGGGACTAAGCCCGATCTGAGAGAGATTAACTCTCCCCAAGTCACCCATCACGTTGCCGTGGTAGAGGGACAATGCGGCGACCCTTCATCTATCTTAAGGACTAGCTATGTCCGGATTCCCGATCCCTCCAAGCTGGATATCCGCGGAGGGGAGGATATCACTCAAGACTTGAACTCAGAGTCTGGCGATGGGTTGGATTCATTGGACAACATCCAGGAATCCAAATTTTCGAGTTCGGAAATTCCTCGGTCTCTGAGCCTCAGATGGGGTGAGGCTTCGGATCTAATTCCACCCACCCACCTCCTAAGGTTCTTCTAACACTGTACTAGTTCATCCTCAGCCCACCTCGAGGCTAATCCACCACAAAGCAGGAGTAGGGTTTTACACCACACACTACTGCGGGATGCTGCTAACGCGACACTACAATCAGAGACCCTTTCACGAAACTTTGTGCGATGCATTAATCGCAAATGGGGATGTAAAAAAAACTATCAAAAAAGGTGCAAAACGTTTGTGTTGGCGGAGCCATCAAACACGATTAAGATTTTAGTTGTGTGTGCGATGCAGGTCATACGGTTCTGTTTAATGAACTATTTGCGATGAGGAGGAACTAGCCTCTTCTTTTACCGTGGCAACCGTCCACCAGCTCTTCACCTTTCCCTCTCGATTTGGAACTGCTGTCGCATGTTGTTCCTCCCTCCATTTTCCTTCACCCTTCCTTCTGCCATTGTTTGATCGTCTTCTCCATGGAGGGAACAGGCCGGAAATGACCCCCTTATTCTTGCCTCGATATGAAAGATGACATGGTGGAGGAACTCATTGATCGGTGCAACGTCATCACCTCGGCTAGCATGGGAAGTTCGTTCAAGACCATTCTCAACTCAACTAATAACATCATTACAAAGAACCCAAGGGTTCAGGAGCAGTTTGATCTCCCCTATTTTCTTCACGGTGTCCCTAATCACTAGTGCACGGACGATGGATGCATCACCTTGTGCAAGTTGATGTTGGTTGATAATGATACATGTGATGTTAAGATGCCATCACTTGAGGGTAAGGCTTGGGCAGGCACAAATGGAGATTGAGTTGTTTATATTGGGTACAACTGCAAGTGGGAACTTGTGAATGTGTACACTCGTCACCGGGTTCCACTTCCAAAAATCGCAGACTGCCCAGAGGTTCAGGACACCGGTATTCTACGTACGTTCAACTACGATCATTGTGACTATCGTCTACAAAAGATAGCAATTTGTAAATTTCCTGATCGCTCTTGGGATTACAAGAACTATGAAGTTGTTGCTATTTTGACAAGCTTGTTGCCATCCTTACTTCCACGCCTCGATGGATATTGCTCAAAAATCAATTTTTCTACACGGATGAGTACTGTGATGCAATTCAATACGAGGCTCTTGTGTTTGCTACCACCACTTGTGGCACTATTTTTGCATGGTATCCTTATCGTTTCGGTACATTTATCTTCCATTGTAATTATAATTGTTTCATCCACATGCATGCGGGTTAGCTAGTTTCCCTTTACTAATTAACCTTCTTGCGTTTCCAAGGTCCTGTGAACATTCCACCACCTATAATTGAACATTTTTATAACTAAGGGGGAGATGACGAAGGTGATGATCACGAGCATGAGGACGAGCAAGGCATATATACTTAGTGGTGCCTTGCAACGTATTCCGATGGATCACCTCTTCCTGTATGTATCCATGGCACTGCTGATGTTACTAAAGAAGCAGGTGTTGTCTTCCATGGTCGCACCCTCCGGACCTATTCCAACATTCATTGCAGGGTATTCGGGATGGATACTAGTGTGCTAGTGCCAACACCTTCTCCCTGGTTCAGTATTGATAGTCTTGGAGAAAACTCGCTCTTCCTTGGACAAAACTATCCAATGATGGTGAAAGGCGATCTAGCTACTATTGACTCAACATTACTACCATTTATGAGAAGCACTGTATCTATACCTCGGACGTTGCTATCGTTCCTACCCAGGCTATCACAATATGCGTCCTGATATAGGCCACTTCAGCCTGGATGATCAGTCCTACGTTGGTCTCGAGATTGACAATAGTTGGTGAGGGAGTCCTGGATTAGGGGGTGTCCGGATGGCCGGACTATACCTTCAGCCGGACTCCTGGACTATGAAGATACAAGATTGAAGACTTCGTCTCGTGTCCGGAAGGGACTTTCCTTGGCATGGAAGGCATTCTTGGCGATACAGATATGTAGATCTCCTACCATTGTAACCGACTTGGTGTAACCCTAACCCTCTCCGGTGTCGATATAAACCGGAGGGTTTTTGTCCGTAGGACAACATACAGAACAACAATCATACCATAGGCTAGCTTCTAGGGTTTAGCCTCTCTGATCTCGTGGTAGATCTACTCTTGTACTACCCATATCATCAATATTAATCAAGCAGGACGTAGGGTTTTACCTCCATCGAGAGGGCCCGAACCTGGGTAAAACTTCGTGTCCCTTGCCTCCCGTTACCATCCGGCCTAGACGCACAGTTCGGGACCCCCTACCCGAGATCCGCCAGTTTTGACACCGACATTGGTGCTTTCATTGAGAGTTCCCCTGTGTTGTCGCCACCAGGAAGGATGCCTCGCCCCGTCTTTAAAGACGGCACCGTTGCTAAGGGAGCTTTGGCTGTCGGCCAAACCCTCCGGCTAGGTGGTTTTCTTATGACCGCCTGTTCGGCTTCTACGCCGACGATGACCTCTCGAGCCATCAAAAACAATCTTCAAGTCAGCTAGCAACTTGCCGAGCAGTTACATCCAATGGAGCTCTCCTCCATAAACGAGCTCTTGGATCGTATCGCCGCCCTGGGAGTCGCTACGGATTACGACCAGATTGGGACTAAGCCCGATCTGAGAGAGATTAACTCTCCCCAAGTCACCCATCACATTGCCGTGGTAGAGGGACAATGCGCCGACCCTTCATCTATCTTAAGGACTAGCTACGTCCGGATTCCCGATCCCTCCAAGCTGGATATCCGTGGAGGGGAGGATATCACTCAAGACTTGAACTCAGAGTCTGGCGACGGGTTGGATTCATTGGACAACATCCAGGAATCCAAATTTTTGAGTTCAGAAATTCCTCGGCCTCTGAGCCTCAGATGGGGTGAGGCTTCGGATCTAATTCCACCCACCCACTCAAACATAAGCGATCTATCCCAAATCAGGCAAGATCCCGAAGAAACAGTACATCATTGCTGGGCCAGATTCCTCCTGGTTAGGAACAGGATAAGGGACTGCCGCGAGGAAGACGCAATCTCAATCTTCTGGAATAATTGCACAGACAAGGGAATCCTCAACGCCATAAGTCATCGTGATATCACACGCTTTTCTGACTTGGCGTCCATTGTACGAAAATACTGTGCGATGGAAAGCGCCTGGAAAACTAAAATAAATTTTTGGGACGATCCGGCCCTGAATACAAACCCAGTCTGAAATAAAAGGGTGCATCATCGCCAGACACCCGGGTCAAACACCAAAAAGCAAAAACCCTCTACAGGGCATGGAACCGTACTGGAAGGATGGCTTAATGGACCCTGTAAATTCACAGTACAAAGGACGCCACACCAACTCACAGCCTTAGAGCATCTTGGATACTCTGGCAGGTGGCCAAAATTGGCGAAGATCTCCTAATTCCGGAGGCCACAGAAAGCCACCCCAGAGACACCAATATAGTATTAACAGTCTTCGAGACTTTTGCATCAAATAATATGCGAAAAAGGACACTCCGCAGCCTTGCCGAAGTCTACCAAGTAGCAACAATAAACCCATGGAGTGACACGGCTATTACCTTTAACGCCAGTGATGAACCTAAATTCCGAACAGCCCGAGCACCAGCCGCATTGGTCCTCAGTCCAATAGTGGACGGCTTTCGTCTTACCAAGGTACTCATGGACGGCGGCAGCGGATTGCACCTCATTTATGAGAAAACCATTCAAAAAATGGAAATAGACTGGAACCGCGTTGAGCGAAGCAGCACAACCTTTAGATGAATAATCCCCAGTCGAGAAGCGCGCTGTACAGGAAAAATCACACTAGATGTGGTGTTCGGCACGCTGGATAATTACAGGTCCGAAGAGGTCACGTTCCATGTGGATCCGTTCAGCAGTGGTTATCACGCTTTGTTAGGGCGGGTACATGAAGCTCAAGATGCCCGGGCCTAAAGGGATCATCACTCTCGCTAGTGATCCGGACATAGCACTCCACGCCGAACACAAGACAGCCGCACTAGCCCTCGAGGCATTATCCGAAGCCCTAGCGGCTAAGGAACTGACTGCGCTGCGCTCCACGGTGAATAGGGACAATGTGGTACTCGACAAAAGATCCAAGTCCACCTCCTTTAAACCGGCGGACGAAATAGTCAAATTCTAGGTCCATCCAATGGACCCCAATAAAACAGCTTCCATCAGGGCACACTTAAACCCTGATGTAGACGCCGCACTGCGAGAGTTCCTATGAGAGAACTGGGACATTTTCTCCTTGCACCCATCAGACATGCCAGGAATCCCACGCAGACTGGCTGAGCACAGCCTAAATATCCTAAAAGGATTCAAACCTATCAAACAAGCTCTTCGGCGTTTTTCCGAACCTAAGAGACAGGCTATGGGAGAGGAGCTAGCAAAGCTATTGGAGGCCGGAATCATCAGAGATATAAAACATCTGGACTGGCTAGCAAACCTGGTGATGGTACCAAAGAAGGACAAATCCTGGCGCCTGTGCGTTGATTTTAAAGACCTTAACAAGGCTTGCCCAAAGGACCCCTTCCCATCCCCCGCATCGATCAAATTATCGACGCTACCGCAGGACACGATTCGTTGTGTTTCCTCGACGCATACTCCGGCTACCCTCAAATCAAGATGGCAGAATCAGACCAAGCCGCAACGGCATTTATTACACCATACGGCCCATTCTGCTTCAACACAATGCCCTTTGGGCTCAAAAATGCCGGCGCAACATATCAGCGCATGATTCAGACATGTCTGGCAAACCAGATCAGCAAAATAGTGGAGGCATATGTAGATGATGTGGTCGTCAAAACAAGACATGTCGAATCTCTAGTAGACCACTTGAGGCTCACATTTGATAACCTCCGAACATACGACATCAAGCTCAACCCAGAAAAATGCATTTTCGGCATCCCAGCTGGAAAGTTCTTGGGCTTCATTGTATCCGGTAGAGGAATTGAAGCAAATCCAGCCAAGATCCGAGCTCTGTCACAATTGGATATCCCAAAGGACCTCAAACAAATACAAAAAGTTAACCGGATGCGTGGCGGCTCTAAGCCGCTTTATCTCCCGCTTGGGAGAAAAGGCCCTACCCTTTACTGCCTCCTTCGGCGCAACAAACACTTCGAATGGACGGATGCAGCCACGGCCGGACTCGACAAAATAAAAGCCATATTGGCAACAAACCCAGTCCTGGCCGCGCCAAACATTGTCGAACCAATGCTATTGTACATTGCAGCAACACATCAGGTTGTAAGCGCAGTGCTCGTCGTCGAACGAGAAACGGACGGACACAAACTCCCCCTTCAAAAGCCGGTCTATTCTGTGTCCACTGTCCTCACTCCGTGCAAATCATGGTACCCGCATTATCAAAAGATTGCGTACACGGTATTCATGGCATCCTGGAAGCTACGACACTACTTTCAAGAGTGTTCAATAACAGTAGCCTCGGAAGTACCACTTAACGATATTATAAACAACCGTGACGCAACGGGCCGGATTGCAAAATGGGCCATTGAGCTCCTCCCGTTCGACATAACTTATAAGCATCGGCGAGCCATCAAGTCGCAAGTTTTTGCTGAATTCGTCGCAGAATGGATGGAGGCCGAACTCCCCAAAGAGTATGGCACATATTCAAATTGGATCATGCATTTCGACGGCTCCAAGATGTTGGCCGGACTAGGGGCTGGCATTGTTTTGACATCCCCCACAGGAGACACAGTTCAATACGTACTCCAGATTATGTACACAGACTCCAACAATGCAGCCGAATATGAGGCCCTTCTACATGGTCTCTGGATGGCAGTATCCATGGGCATTCAACGCCTAGAGGTGCGTGGGGACTCGAACCTCGCAATATCCCAAATAAATGGAGACTTCGATGCCAAGGATCCAAAAATGGCAGCCTACCGCAACGCCGTTCTCAAAATGTCAGCTCGGTTCGAAGGGCTTGAATTTCACCATATAGCCCGGGAAAATAATCAGGCGGTCGATGTCCTGGCACGCATCGACGCAAAACGCGATGTAGTACCCCCCAACATCTTCTTGGAAAGGTTGTTCACGCCATCCGTAGTATGGGAAGGGGAGCCGAACAATAACAGCCCGGACCCAACCACACTACCCGACACCGAACATTCTGACGCAATCGGAGGCTCTGCCAATGAAATAACACCTTCAGCCCACGTAATAATGGCCGTCATCGCCCCATGGACAGAACCATTCCTCGCCTACCTTTCTAGGTAGGAACTCCCTGAGGACCAAAATGAGGCACGCTGCATAGTGCGGCGATCTAAAGCCTACAAAGTCCACGAGGGAGAGCTTTATAAGAAAAGCACTACCGGAGTCCTTCAAAGGTGCATCTCCGAAGAGGAAGGGCGGAACCTCCTGGCTGAAATTCATGCCGGACTCGGCGGTCATCTCGCTGCAGCTCGGTCCCTTGTAAGCAAGGCCTTCCGTACAGGCTTTTATTGGCCGACGGCCCGGGCAGACGCCCAGGACTTAGTCCAACGATGCGTCGGTTGCCAGCTCTTTGCAAACCAAAGCCATATGCCACCCACCGCCCTCCAAACTATCCCCATCACTTGGCCCTTTGCGGTCTACGGGCTTGACATGGTTGGACCCCTTAAAGGCGGAACCCACAAGCAAAAATACTTACTGGTCATGGTGGATAAGTTCACCAAATGGATAGAAGCCAAGCCTGTTAAGACTGCCGAATCGGGACCAGTGATAGACTTTATATCCGGGGTTGTACACCGTTACGGCTTCCCCCATAGCATCATCACTGATAACGGCACGAACTTTACGGCCGACGTGGTAAAACTCTGGTGCAAAAACATGGGCATCAAGGTCGATTATGCTTCTGTCTATCACCCACAAACTAACGGCCAGGTCGAATGTGCAAAGGATCTTATCATGAGCGGCATCAAACCCAGATTAGTGTGGTACCTCAAGGAATCTAACATGCACTGGGTAGAGGAGCTCGACTCCGTACTCTGGGGGCTGCGGACCACGCCGAATTGCACCACCGGATACACACCATTCTTTATGGTGTACGGCGCAGAGGCAGTTTTGCCTTGCGACATAATTCATGACTCACCTCGAGTGCGCACGTACGAAGAAAGAGAAGCCGAGCTCGATCGGTAGGACAGTTTGGACGCATTGGAGGAGGAGCTTGACGTGGCAAAAGCCCGTTCCGCATTCTATCAACCGCATGCTCGAAGATACCAAAGCAGAGAAGTATGGGCCAAAAATTACAACGTTGGCGAATTAGTTCTACGCCTACCGGACAAGAAAAAGGACAAACTCAAGCCCAAGTGGGAAGGTCCGTTCATAATTGACCAAGTCCTGACTGGTGGAGCATACCGCCTGCAAGATGCATCGGATAATCGACTCGAGCCGAACCCATGGAACGCAGCCCGTCTCCGAAGATTCTATGCCTAGCGCCGGACTCTGTGTTCGTCTCCTTCCTCTGTCCATTTTTTATATACTGTCTGTCTTACATTTCTTCCTTCTCCCCTTCCTTTCTCTTATAGCCTTTAAAGGCTCATCAAATGACGTACTATTCGCACTCATTAAACCCGGGGGCTTCTTTTACCAGAAGCTTATTTATACGGACTTCATGCCCAACACATGTGTGACACTTCCGCATGTACCTTTTATTTCACCATTATATGCATCGATATGACTTAAGTTTTGGCCAAGTTGGGTTGCCTGGCTCCTGTGCTTACCCCTACGTTCCCGATTATTTGGCTAGGCGATAAAGGGAGCACCTCTGTGATTGTTACTGCCGGATCAGCCGGATGTGTACCTCAGACTGGGTGAAGCCGAAAGCTAGCGTTCTTAAGGGAATATTTGGTCGGTGACCTAAAAGATGATCTTTTTACTTATTTATTTATGTGCCCCCAGATGCTTTTTCCTGCATCTTTTTCGCAGAATGGGCTTGCACTTTAGGGCATGCCGCCCAGGGAAAGGAACCCCTAATGGAACTATTCTCCCTGGAAGATGTTTCTTACTAACCATGTAATATAACATAACTAGTCGGGCACTTGTCTGTTCACACACTAATGACCCCTACGCCTGGTCTACATGCATTCCCCGGTTCTTATATAACCACATGGGAATTCGGACACACTCCGGACCGTCAGGTCCCGAGGTTGAAGCGAAAAGGTCGGCCATCACAAACGATCTACAATCCGGCTAGAAGGCATTATAAATGTCAATTAAATTACATAGTCATTCTGACTGATTGTATTCCTCTTCAATACCATCTAATAGGCTGTCTAATTTACAGTCCTGCTGGGAATACTTTGCGGCCAATTCACCCCAAAGTTTAACCCTTGGTCCTCCTGCCCTATCACCTTCGATCGCAGGGACCATCCCACTAGTATCCGTCATGGCGGATTCGCTGCACTGGTCCTAGACCCAATCATCGACTCGTGTCCTTATGGACGGCGGCAGCAACCTGAACGTGCTTTATCAGGACACAGTGCGCAAAATGGGTATAGACCCCTCAAGGATCAAACCCACAAAAATGACCTTTAAGGGCGTCATTCCAGATGTAGAACCCATTGCACAGGCTCAATTACACTGGAAGTGGTCTTTGGATCCCCGGATAACTTCCAAAGCAAAGACTTAATCTTCGATATAGTCCCGTTCCGCAGTGGTTATCACGCGCTGCTCGGGCGAACCACATTTGCTAGATTCAATGCGGTACCTCAAGCTCAAGATGCCAGGACTTCGCAGAGTTATTACAGTCAATGGAAACACAGAGCGCTCTCTCCGAACTGAGAAGCACACCGCGGCCCTCGCAGCAGAAGTGCAAAGCAGCCTCTCAAGGCAATCAACTAGTTCGGCGCTTCAAAGCTCGGACACCTTCAAGCGCGCTCGGGGCAATCGACAAATAGACCGCCTGGCGTGATCTGAGCTTGCGTAGCAATGCGGCGGCCAACCCAATCCCAACCCAACGGCGATATTCGTACCGTGCGTACATAACTACGCATTAAAAATACCATGGGCACAGGTGGGGACGGGGCACAACTGCGGCACGCCCCAAAACGCGGCCTAAACCGCACTAGGGGCTTCCCTTTGGTTATTTTTCTTTTTCTTTCAGGACCTTAATCTCCGGAAACACTGTCCGGCAGCACTGTTGCCGAACACTTGATGCAGCAACCAAGGAGGCAGACAGCTATGTTATACCACAGAATTCCCAGGTTGATTACAGTAACGAGTGAAATATTCAATTCAATATCATTCCTCAGCTCGCCCTTGGAAGGGACATAGTCCTACCCTTTGCTTATCACACCATCTGTATCACTCTGCCTTAACGCAATTTTTTAGTAAACAATGCATGACATTATGACTATTATTTTATTCTTGTTATATATATATATATATATGTGTGTGTGTGTGTGTGTGTGTGTGTGTTTATTAATGACGCCTTGCAACTGTACACTCTGGTACGGCCAATACACCAGGGGCTTACGTACCCCACAATGTGGTGTGAACAGTCCGAACGCTTTCACAAGTGCGGCACCCCGAACTTATAGCATTATATGCATCAGCTCCGAACCATGTCTTTGGTCAAATGTTGGGTTTGCCCAGATCCTATGTTTTGGTACCTTACGTTCCGCTCTATCGGCTAAGGTAGCGCTAGGTGAACTACTGCGATTATGCCCCGGTTCTGCCGGGCTGAGCACCTCAGTAGAGAAAGCTAAAACTAACTGTCATGATAAGGCGAGAGACTGGTCGCTGTTCGGCGAGGATTTTCGTGTCCCTAAAGACTTATGCCGCTTAGGGCGAGGGGCCGGCCCTGTCCGGCTTACAGGCGTGTATCACGCCCCGAATTCGGCCTTCCGAATACCAGGGGCTTCACCGAAATTTAAAATTATAGAATTCTATGGCTAAGTGAGAGTGATAAAGCATTATTAGTCTGGTTGCCTTGTTCGTTGTGCTGAGCACCTCCCTCGAAGGACCCAAATATGGGCACAAGAGTGCTGAGGTTTATCGAACACCCCAGCACTAGTGGCATGGGGGCAGAAGCCGAGGACTAGCCATCTCTCAGATTGGATAAACGGCCAAACAAAAGGTAATATTTTAAATTCAAACAAGCATTGCATAGTGCATATGAAACAAGTTTTCATCATATAGGATCACACGAGCAAGTCTCATTCAAATATTACATCTTTTGGGCACTCATCTGCGATGAGATGGGCACCCGGCAGAACACCCTCGTAGTACATCTCGGGGTGGCGGTGCTCCTTGCCCTCCGGCGGCCCCTCCTTGATCAGCTTCACGGCGTCTAGCTTGACCCACTGCAATTTCACATGGGCAAAAGCCCAGCGTGCACCTTTAATGCAGACGGATCGCTTGACGACCTCCAGCCGTGGGCAGGCATCCACAACCCGCCTCACCAGGCCAAAGGAGCTGTTCGGAAGGGCGTCGCCAGGCCACAGCCGGACTATGAAGCCCTTCATGGCCTGATCGGCCGCCTTATGTAGCTCGACCATCTGGTTGAGCTGGTCGCTCATCGGCACCGGATGTTCGGCCTCAACATACTGAGACCAGAACAGCTTCTCCGTCGAGCTTCCATCCTCAGCCTGGTAAAATTGTCCAGCATCAGACACA
This sequence comes from Triticum aestivum, assembly GCF_018294505.1. Classification (NCBI taxonomy): domain Eukaryota; kingdom Viridiplantae; phylum Streptophyta; class Magnoliopsida; order Poales; family Poaceae; genus Triticum; species Triticum aestivum. The sequence continues at coordinate 277,422,204 of NC_057803.1, read as the reverse complement.
CTGCGGGGCAAATCTGCGAATGCTCCTGAAGAGCTCCGGATCCGGGTAAGTAATCGGTAATTTAATTTTACATGCCTGCTTTGCATATAGAAAGCCTTACCCGCCGCTATCTTCTTCATCGCGTTGATCTCTTGGAGGGCCTTTTGGGCTTCGGCCTTGGCACTTTTTGCGCTCTCAAGGGCCGCGGCAAGCTCAGACTCCCGCGTCTTGGAGTGAAGCTCCAACGCCTCGTGCTTCGTCATGAGAGCCTGGAGGTCTTGTTGCACCTCGCCCACCCGAGCCTCGTGCTTCTCTCGCTCGGTGCGCTCCTGGGCCGCTTTATCTTCGGCCTGCGTTAGCGCTTGCTTCAGGGTCGCCACCTCGGTCATGGCCCCTGACAAACATACAATGATCCTGTCATTTGGCAATCGCGTCCTTTTTATATATACATATCTATAGATGGGGTATTACTTACCCTTGTTCCCCTCGAGTTGCCTCTTAGCAAGGCCGAGCTCTTTCCGGGACCCCTCGAGGGCCTGCTTCAGTACGGCGACCTCCGTAGTCAGTGCGGCGGACGCTAGCAGCGAAGCATGCATATGCATATTGACATACTTATATTAGACTCCTGCGATATTATTTGATCCTCTGTTCGGCTTTTCTTTATGAACACCGAACAAATCATCAGGGGCTACTGTCTATGCGGTAATATCTCTACTAATTTTTAAAACACTTACCTCGTAGCCTGTTAGAAGGCTGGCACAGGCTTCAGTTAATCCGCTCTTGGTGGACTGAACCTTCTGGATCACCGCACTCATGATAGTGCGGTGCTCCTCATCGATGGAAGCGCTGCGAAGCGCTTCCAGCAGATTGTCCGGTGCCTCTGGATGGACAGAGGTCACCGGCACAGGTGTCTTGCCCCTCTTAGAAGGAGGCTGCCTGTCCGAGCCTGGAACCACTGGAGGGTCCGGCACGGTGTTCATCTGAGGGCCAAACTCAGAGCTCTCGGGGGCCCCGTCCCCTCGACTCCCGGAGTCCGGAAGGTCGCCTTGGGGAGACTCCGGGACTGTCTCCCCTGATCCGGTGCCTCTTGAGACAACACCTTGGCGTCGTCGGCAGGATGAGAGGAGGTGGCGGTCGGGACCAGATCGCTATCCATGTACGACGAGCCCAGGGAGTCGTCCGATGATACCTCGATATTGGCTCGTGGCGGCCTGCATAATCATGTTTGGCGATTAGGGAAAGCAGTGCGACAAAGGAATCCTATGAGTTACTCTGGTATCCAAATACTTACGATCTCCTCGGGGGCTTGACCCTGGGCAACCACTCGTCTTTTCCTTCGTTGGCGGCGGTGGAACTATTCGGAAGAAGAGTCCTTCCCTTCTTAGACCCCCTGGCCTCCCCAGTCGGGGCGACCTTCCTTTTCTTGTCTCCCCCAGTTAGTGGGGGACCATCTTCTTCTTCTTCTTCCTCGTCTTCGGGGGAAGAGTGCGCCGCAGAGTGATCGGACGGTGAGTCCGACGACGCCTGGCGTCGGGAACTCTTTCGGTTTCCCTTGGCCTTCTTGGTCTTCTCCAGCACCTTATAAGGGGCCGGAGTCAGCATCTTCGCCAGAAGAGCATCTGCGGGGCCTTCGGGCAAAGGAGCCGGACAGTCGATCTGTCCGGCCATCTTCTGCCAGTCCTATCAAAGGTACTAGAGTTTAGATCCCGCATAGAGTCCATCTATATAAAAAATAAGTATCCTATGAAAGGTAAAGAAGCTTACCGCACTGGCTTGGTGCTTCGCACAGAATCCGCGATCCTCAATAATAGGGGGGGGGGGGACATTGGCGCTTTTGAACAGCACCCTCCAGACATCTTCATGAGTCGTGTCGAAGAGTCTGTTGAGAGTTCGGTGCTACGCCGGTTTGAATTCCCACAAGTTGAACTCCCGTTGTTGGCACGGGAGTATACAGCGGATGACCTTCTTGTCCAGCATGTTTTGAATACATGTTTGGAGTCCGGTCAGCTCTTTCGAATTACCCCAGGACAGGCCCTTCTCTTTCCAGGAGGTGAGCCACGTGGGGATGCCAGATCGGAACTCGGGGGCCGGTGCCCATGCAGGGTCGCGCGGCTCAGTGATATAGAACAACTCCGATTGCCACCCCTTTATGGTTTCCACAAAGGAGCCCTCGAGCCATGTTACGTTGGGCATCTTGTCCACCATGGCACCTCCGCACTCCGCCTGGCGGCCGCCCACCACCTTCGGCTTGACGTTGAAGGTCTTCAGCCATAAGTCGAAGTGGGGCCTGATGCGGAGAAAGGCCTCGCACACGACGATAAACGCCGAGATGTTGAAGATGAAGTTCGGGACCAGATCATGGAAATCCAGGCCGTAATAAAACATGAGCCCCCGGACGAAGGGATGGAGAGGGAATCCCAGTCCACGGAGGAAATGGGTGAGGAATACTACCCTCTCATGGGGACTAGGGGTGGGGATGAACTGCCCCTTATCTGGGAGCCGGTGCGCGATGTCATCGGGCAGGTATCCGGCTCTCCTCAGTTTCTTGATGTCTCCCTCCGTGATGGAAGAGACCGTCCACTTGCCTCCCACTTCGGGCATGGTTCGAGAAGGTTGAGGTGGAAGTGTGGACTTGGGCGCTAGAGCTCGAGTGTGCGAAAACGGATGTGCGAAGGAGGAAGAAGGCGTGGATAGAAAGGTGAATCCTTATCCCTTTATATGAGTGAACGAAACTAAGCGTCCCCACTTGCCTGGTAAAACTCGCTTTTCCCCCAAGCGCTGCAATTGATGGCGCGGTTGGGTTACCCATGCCCGTATTGATGAGAATCCCGTAATAAGGGGACACGATCTCTGCTTTGACAAGACGTGTCGAAAAACCGCCTCGCGTTATGTGCGGGGCTGGTTAAAAGAAACGGTTCGAATAATCATCGGGCCATGACATAACATCATGCTGCCAAAACAAGCCAGCAAATTAGATCTGCGAAAATATTATTCTCTCTACGGTGGAATGTGGAACTTATTTTGCAGGGTCGGACACTATCCTCGTATTCAAATTCTTCTGTGATGTATTCGGAGAAGGAACCCGCCTTGCAATGCCGAAGACAATACCGCGCGCCGGACTCATCGTCATTGAAGCCTGGTTCAGGTTCTACTGAGGGAGTCCTAGATTAGGGGGTCTCCGGATAGCCGGACTACCTCCATTGGTCGGACTGTTAGACTATGAAGATACACGATTGAAGAGTTCGTCTCGTGTCCGGATGGGACTCTACTTGGCGTGGAAGGCAAGCTAGGCAATACGGATAGGGATATCTCCTCCTTTGTAACCGACCTTGTGTAACCCTAACCCTCTCCGGTGTCTATATAAACCGAAGGGTTTTAGTCCGTAGAACAACAATCATACCATAGGCTAGCTTCTAGGGTTTAGCCTCTCTGATCTCGTGGTAGATCTACTCTTGTACTACTCATATCATCAATATTAATCAAGTAGGACGTAGAGTTTTACCTCCATCAAGAGGGCCTGAACCTGGGTAAAACTTCGTGTCCCCTGTCTCCTGTTACCATCCGTCCTAGACGCACTGTTCGGGACCCCCTACCCGAGATCCGCCGGTTTTGACACTAACAGGGCCCCTTATCATTGTCCACACCGTCGATGTCTTCGAGGCGGGGGTCGGGCGTGTTGGTTAGGTCTTCAATAGTGGCTATGAAGTGGGTGGCGGGTGGGATACAAAATTCTCCATCGTCTGCTGAAAGTTCGAACCGAACATAGTTCGGCGACGAGTTGTTTTCCAGAGATAGGTTTTTTAGCGAGTTTAGTATGTCACCCATGGGCGAGTGTTGGAAGACATCTGCGGCGCTCAACTTGAATATCGATAACCAATCGAGTTCGGTATACGCGGGCTCGTAGGGTTCCGAGTTCGACATCGGAGGCGAGTCCGAGGTTCCGTTGATGCAGATACCGTATGAAATGGAATCTGCGTGCGGCTCCAGCGCCGCAGAATCGGTAGACCCATGATGTGGTCGAGCTTCCCATCTTCGGGCAACTTGATCTGCTCTGGATATAAGGCCAGAGCTGCTACATGAGCTATCTCCTGGATGTGGCCCGATGACAGGTTTAAACCATGTTCATCGAGGCGATGGGGAGCAGTTGTCGCGGTCTCGAGTCCGTCGAAGATCAAATCTCCACCGATGTCCGCGATGTAATTCAAGCTTCCAAATCTGACCTGCTAGTCGGGGGCGTAGCTGTTGATCTCCTCCAGATGGCCAAGCGATTTGGCCCACAGTACGAACCCGCCAAATATGAAGATCTTTCCGCGGAGGAAGGTTCCTCTTTGGACAGCATCGTTATTGACGATTGAAGGGGCCATCGAACCTTTTGTCGACAGCACAGCTGAAATCTCAATGAAAGCACAAATGTCGGTGTTAAAACCAACGGATCTCGGGTAGGGGGTCCCGAACTGTGCGTCTAGGGTCGATGGTAACAGGAGACAGGGGACACGATGTTTACCCAGGTTCGGGCCCTCTCTATGGAGCTAATACCGTACTCCCTGCTTGATTGATCTTGATGAATATGAGTATTACAAGAGTTGATCTGCCACGAGATCGTAATGGCTAAACCCTAAAAGTCTAGCCTATGAATATGGTAATGAATTTATGTAGTGTCCTTTCCGGACTATCCCCTTCGGTTTATATAGACACCGAGGGGATCTAGGGTTTACATGGAGTCGGTTACATAAGAAGGAATCCTTGGCCGCCAAGCTCGCCTTCCACGCCAAGTAGAGCCCAATCCGGACACGGTGCAGTCTTCGGCCTTCATGTCTTCACAGCCCATCAGTCCGGCCCATGGATAATAGGCCGGACGCCCGACGACCCCTTTGTCTAGGAATCCCTCAATTCCTTCGCTACAGCTGCTAACTGAAGCCGATCGATGCTGCCTCTTGATGAACAGTGAGCGTTGTTGGGGGGTTGGATGAACAGTTCCTGGTGGGGGATGGATGAACAGGACCCCGTGGTTGTAGAGGCCGTTGCCGCTGGATGAACAGGACCCCGATCGAGCCGGTTGGGGGTGGATGATAGGACCCCGTGGGCTAGATGAACAGGACCCCGTGGAGGGCTGGTTGAACAGTAGCCGGTGGAGAGCTAGATGAACAGTAGCCCGTGGAGGGATGGTTGAATAGGACCCTTTGAGAGGGCTAGTTGAACAGTAGCCGGTGGAGGAGCGGTGGAGGCTGGATGAACAGGAGCCCGTGGATGAACAATCACAGGTGGAGGGTGGAGGAGGTCGATGGTGGATGAACAGTAGCCCGTGGAGGCAATCAACAGTGGAGATGAACAGTATCCCATGGAGTCCCGTTTTGCAGTATGCGACACCCCTCCCAATGAATAGGACCCGCGTTTCGACCGTAGCGCTGCAACACAAGTCTGTTTCCTCCGTTTTGCCGTCCGCCACACCCCTCCCGATCAATAGGACCGCTTTCGACCATAGGAAGTCCAAGAGAAGTTTGTTTCCTCCGTTTTGTGGTATGCTAGAGCCCTCCCGATGAACAGGATCCCGTTTCGACCGTGGCCCGTCGAACACAATGCTGTTTCCTCCGTTCTGCGGTACACCAGGCCTCGTTTCGATCGGCTATTCCGTCCAAGCCGGTTGGCTCCCGATGAACACGGCAACGACGCAGTTTCTCCGTTCTAACCCAGCCATGGACACGAGCCATGGCCGTACGTATGCGCAAGTAGGCGTTCGAGACCCTGCCCGTATGTACGTACGTGACCGTATTTACTTTCCTGCACCCTGGTTGTACGTACATGTACATGCTACGTGCATGCCTCTAATACGACATGTGCACGCCTATACTACGACATGTGCCCTTCCTTAAACGGCCATGGTTCATCGCTGCAGCCTGCAGACAGACCGATCATATGTACGTACACGTTCACGACCAGAATGACAATGCTACGTATGCTTCGACCAGGTGGGTCCCGACTGTCAGGCACTTCCTCACATACGAAGATATAGCTGGTGGGTCCTAGCAATCAGGGGGGATGTTTTTTCGTGAAATATGGTGGCCCTTCTGGTGGGTCCCTGCTGTCAGGTGGAGGAATCATTATTTTGCGCTTAATAAGGAGGCACTTCCTTGCTGCGGTCGTGGACCCAGCTGTCAGCCTCTCCACGTACAGTACTCTTCTGATGGAAGTCATTCCTTGACCACATTGACCACGCCGCACTGAGAGCAACAAGATGGTGGACGACAGCAAGGCCTAGGAAGGGGACGATGCGGCAGTGGATGCCCACACGGAGAGGAGTACGAGGGTTCACTGGTTCGGCTGCGGTGTGATGCTGCCGTCGCCGCAGAATAACAAGTGGTGTGGGGTAGTAGAGGGATGTCCTGGCCAGTGGTGGGAGTAGTAGGGGGCGGTGAGGCCTCCGCGGCATCACAGCCGGCCATGGGAGGTAGGATCTCATAGCACGACCGGCGCTGGTTTGGGAGGCTGGACCAAGAAGACCAAAGGTGGAAGAAGCACTACGGCCGTTGGATGGACAGCATACGGTCACTGGAGCTAGAATTGTTCATATTGACTAAGTTGACAAAGCCCTCTGTCCCCATCAACTTAGTGGGCCCACAAGTCAGCCTCCCACTATGGCGGGTCCCAACTAGCAGGGGGGTATTCTTTTTTTGTGTAATAAGGAGGCACTTCCTTGCGTGCGAAGATATAGCTAGTGGGTCCTAGCTGCCAACGGGGAGAAAAAAAATTCACGAAATACAGAGGCCCTTCTGGTGGGTCCCAGCTATCACGTGGAGGAATCATTGTTTTGCGCGTAATAAGGAGGCATTTCCTTGCATGCGGGCATGGACCCAACTGTCAGCCTCTCCACGTACAGTCCACTTCCGACGGATGTTGTTTGGTGACCACGCCGTGCCGAGAGCACCAGGGCGGTGGACGAGGGCGAGGCCTAGGAAGGGAACGACACGGAGCCAGGGAAGACCCGACAGTTCTTGCCCACACCAAGGGGGTATGACGGTTTACTTGTTCGTCTACGGCCGCTGGAGAATAACAGGAGTTGTGTGTGAGTAGAGGGATGGCCTGACCAGCGATGGCAGTAGGGTGGGGCGGTGAGGCTTGCGCGGCAGCACAGCCGGCCACAGGAGGAGGGAGCAGGCAGTCCCGCCAGTGCTTGTTTGAGCGGCTGGAGCAAGAAGAGCGGAGATTGAATAAGCACGACGGCCGCTGGATGGACATCCAACAGTCACCACTCTCGAGTGATGATTAAGTTTTCACAGCGTCGCGTGCGCGTCAACCTTTTTTAAGGAAAGCCTCAAATCTTTGGAAAATAGCATACAACCCATCTGCCATTATTTCTAATAATTTACAGCCCATTTGCAAATTCTTAAGGTTTTTTTGGAGCCCATATTCTTTTTGTTAGCATTACAGCCCATATTGTGGCCACGGTTAAAAAATCATACCAAATTTTGCATATTTCGGTGCGGTCCGAACTGTTTTTAATCCCGAAATTTCAAGTCACATTCAAACTGATCTTAAAAATAAATGTATATCAATATAAAATTCAACAAATTGTCCACGCATAAAAATCAATGGAATTTAAAATCTCAAAATGAAAAAAAAGAAATTTGAAACTAATTACCGGTTTGATGTGTTTTAAAAATGTACAACCCATTTCTCATTACTTATAGGCTATTTTCTGGGCCAGCTGAATGAAGCTCTACTCATCTTGAAAGATTTGCAGCCCAACAGGCGTAACAAAGCGACTTATTTGACAAAGCACAAAAAAACTGGGCTAGCCATTTTCAGAAGGAAAAAAACTACTGGGCTAGTCTTGTGGTAAACATAAAAAAAGGCTCTCTAGACATGCCACAGTGCCCCGCATAGCCCAGTTGGCACCCTGCTTCCATCTCAAAAACAAATTAGATAAATGCCACTCCCATTATGGTGATTCATAAAGATTCCATTGCAATTTTCCAAACTTTGAAAAATACCACTACAATTTTTGCAAACTTCAAAAAACGACACTCCAGACTTCCAAAAATGCCACTGGAAATGGCATGAGATGGCATTTTTTAATGTTTGGAAATTGCAGTGGCATTTCTCAGAATCACCAGATTTGGAGTGGCATTTATCAAATTAACCCAAAATAAAAATAACTGGGCGAGATGCTGGGTCGCTCGTGTCAGCCGCTCGTTGTGCAATTCTCTCGTTTAGTGACTACGTTGACAATGGCATGAGACCCAAATATCAGAAATCCATTAAGAGGAGCCATTTTTTATTGGCTTGAAATAAGGAGGCACTTGCTTGCGTACAGCCATGACCTTGGTGGGTCCTTGCTGTCCTCCTCTCCATGTACAGTCATCTCCTAACTGTGTACGAGTCAACCTGGTAGGCCTGCAAGTCAGCCTCTAAACTGGTGGCAGACAAATAAAACCCATTTAAAAAAATAACAGCCCATTCTATACATTCAAATGGAAAGTTCAACATTCGGAGCAAAGTAATAGGTCTGATCGAGATATAGAGTACTGAACTTCCGCGTTCACAACCATCATAGCCAAGTTAACTATCTACTCCCACTAATACTCTAGTAGTGTACAAGTACTAACTTACTCTTAGCTAACTAGACGATGTCGGCCGCCATCTGCGATACACGCTAAACATCAGCACCGACATCCTCCACCTCGCCTTGGACTTCACAGATGTGCGATAGGGCGTGTTGCTCATGCTGGTTGGCCCTTTCCATGCCGGCGTTGTCCATCGAAGCCTCGGCTTCTAAGCGGGAAAACCACTTCACGAGCTGGTAGTAAAATTTAGCGTCTGGAATGGGTGCGTGCCTGATAGCCCCTAGGGCTATTTGTCGTGCGCCGGAAAACACGTAGTCGGCCCAGTTGCGAGCGCTCTGCTCGTGAATCAAATCGTTGGCATGCTGCTGCTCCATGCCCCGCTCGTGGCGCAAATCGGTGATACGCCGCTCCTCAGCCAGGCGATCGCGCTCCATAAACTCCTTATACTCCGCGTTGCCATCTAAAGATTGATAGAATGCATCCTCCCTCCGTCTGCCTTCCGGTGAGAAACCGAACACTAGTTCCGGCAGTGACCGCCTCCGGCGTCGCCTATTGCGGACGGGTGGGGGCATGGCGGATGTGGCGAGAGAGAAGATAAGTGGTGAGCGGCATCAGGCCGGTGGGGGCTTATGAGGATAGGGCGAGTTGGGTGATGGTGCCACCGGAGAAGGCCGGGAAACAGTAATTATAGGCGGAAGGTAGGCGAACCAGCGTGTCATGGGAAACGCGACGATCATCGCGGTCATCGGAATTCAATGCATAAGCAAGCACGGCTTAGCGCGCCAGCTTGCCGTGGAAAACTAGAAAAGCTGCAATTATGACCATGTCGTGCCGTGTTGTCCCGTCTATGCTGGTTCGCACGTCGGCATGACGTTCAAATAAGTGCACTCGAAGCATCCAGATGAGTACTCCCTCCTTGTCAAAAACGATTCCACCACTCATCATCTACCTTGGTTGGTGCGATTTTGGAATTGAGCCCTGCAAACCGGAAAGGAGGTAGTACGTGCGTGATTCGCTATTTATTCGTGTAGGATCAAGTAGGTTGGATAGTGTACGTGTAGGATTGAGTAGGTCGGATGGTGTACGTGTAGGATCGCATTACCGGATGAACTTTCGCTGGGAGATAAGGAATTTGCGAACATTTTTGCTAGCAGTTTCTGCAGATTCGCATGGCATTTTCTTCAGAGCAGCTTGTTAGTTTCTTCAGAGGTAGGCATTTTTATTCAAAAAACTGCCAATTCGGATCTTGCGTCACAACTAAAACTACGAGGAGCGCATTTGTAGGGTTGCTAGTGACTGATCAGTAACTTGTAAACACTAAGCGGAAATAAATAAGGAACTGTTAGTAACTTGTAAACACTGAGAACACAGAAATAAGGATCATGTTGTTCACAGCAGTAAGAGCCGATCCGTTCGAAGTGTTCACACGAGACTCACAGGCCTGGCATTGTAATATGTTCACATTAGTAGCCCAAATTCAAAACCAGCTAGTACGATTCCCGTACATAAGATCAACATGTTACTGCATCTCAATGATTCACAGATCGTACACAAATATGTAGCTCCAAAAGCAAAGATATAGAGAAAACATATGTTCTTCCTACTAACATGGATGCTTCTCTTGGCCAACATTCAGTACAGAGTGAAAGACAAATTTGTTTGTGAAGTCTACAATTCCTCTTGCAAACATAAGTGGTTTCACCAACAACAGGAACCATGAGAATGAACCACACATGATGGAGGAACATCCACTGCAATATGATTTGGTCTTCTCTCGATCAGACGACGAGACTATTTTTGGAATACAAACTTTAACTTAGGCAAAACGATGACCATTGTATATTCAAACAAAAGCAATGAAGCACCTAGTGTTGGCCAATAAATAGTACAGTACTACTTTTATGCAGTCCACGAAGTGACCATCCAATCTTTCTGTGTCTATTTTCAAATGCCACTGCATGCAGTGACTATACTATTCTCTTGTGCAGTTCAACCAAAATTGCGGTCACTTTGTTTCTTTGCCAAATAGCAATGGGCAGACATCTCTGTCTGCACAAATAATAAGCAGCTAGTAAACATATACCCCACCTTGTATTTTCGGTTTAAACATGTCTCTTTCGCTTAGCATCTGTCATGTTTTGCACTAGACAATTTGATATTGTCATGTTTTGCCCTAGACAATTTGATACTGTCATGTTTTGCCCTGGAAAATTTCATACTAAGTTGATTTGCTAGTTCAGAGCAGAAATATAGCGCCTATTCTTCATCAGACCAAGGATACCCATGTTTGCAGTGATGGAAGAGGTGAAATTGATACAATCGAAATTGAACATCCAATCATTGAATCATGTCCTGCACCTCAAATGTAGGTCCACCCTACCAATAAAATCACATGCAAACCACTAATAGTACTATCTAATGACAGTAAAAAAAGAGTAGCAAGATAGTAGCAAACCATGTACCTTCGTAATGAATAGCTCATAGTGCCACCAAAAGGATATAAATGTTTGGAAGAAAACATGCTCCTAATGTTGAACCATTTGGACTTTTTGTGCAGTTCCACTAAAATCGAGCATCCCTGTTTGCATAGATATTGGAAGTGTGATTACTATAAAAGTGGAACTAGTTGAAGCATAGACTCACAAATATAAGCATTCCAATATCTTAATGGGAAAAGGTAGCAAGACTGTTTCTAACCACCTGTTAGAAGGAATAAATAAGGCAACAAAGGCTGATGTCAGGAAGGCATACATATTTTTTTTTTCTGAAAATTGAACCATTCCTAACCTTCCCTCTTTTTTTAAGCATATTTCGTGCAATTCAACTAAAATAAAATGCCATCACCGCCTTGACAATTCGGTGACACTGTACAAAAAGAAATGACTTAACATTACATCATGATGTCAGGTATGTAGTCGACAGGCGTAAGAGACAAACATACAAACATCCTCCCATAACATAATGAACATTAATTTTAACAAAGGTGTGACTAGCTTTACTAGGATAATTTGAGTGAACTCTAGACCCTCTGTTCGTTAATATAAGTCGTTTTCGCAGTTCAATTTAAAGTACCCAAACGTCTAGTATTTAGAAAAATAGGTAGTAGTTTTCTTGAGCACATATCTGGAAAAGCTTGCCACACTTTATATATGTCCATACGCTAATGCAACACCATTCGAATAGTACAAATATACACTAATCCAGTGGCTAGTGCAACAGTAGAGTAGTTTTTTTTATTATAGGGTACAGTACAATGGTTTTACTGAATAGATTTCCATAAGGTCTAGCACTGGAAGATTTCTATAAGCATTAACAATACAAAATGTGAAGGTAACAAGTTTCAGCATTGGTATATTAGCCGTGCAAGAGCATTAAACCAAATACTAAAGTATGAAGGTAACTAGCATTATTAACTAATGACAGTATAAAAAATTGCAAACCATGTACCTATAAATATCATTTCGAACTCAAGGGGATCTAAAAATTTCTATCCCAATCTTGATAATCGATGAAACATAAAAACTTTATCGAACGAATCAAGAGAACAGCCGGAGGAGGAGGTGACCTTTCCTCTTGTCTTCATAATTTTTTGTGCAGTTTAACAAAAATAAAATTACATCAGCGCCTTGGCATTTTGGTGACACTGTACAAAAAAAATTAACGTATCTCATGAAAGTGAGGTATGTAATCAATAAGCATTAACAATGCAAATTTTTTAATGTAGTAACAAGTTTCATTGTTGGTATACTGATTGTGCAACAACATTAGAATGCCTTAGCTGAAAAATCTTTAATACATCCACAATCAATAGCTAACCCTGAAATAATCCAGTGACATTAAATGGCATTGCTTAAATTTATCGGTGGCAGAGTGCTGCATTAGTTAAATCTGGCATCACTTTAGCAGTAGCATTGCTTGACTTGACCGCTGGTGTTATACTAACAGCAAAAAAGTGGCAATAAGAGCATGGAAGGCCCATTCGGACATTGGGTGCACCAATACGATGTACCTCCACGGATGCATAGAGTGGTGAGGGAGGTATGGTTGCCCAGAGCAGCAAATATCTAGGCCGCATATGTGGATTACGTCCCATTTTTCTCTCTTTAGCCACCCTTTTCCTATGTGAGGACAACAAACTGATAGACCTGGTCATTCTCTATTGCGTTGCCATGCCTTTCTGCCCTTTTTCAACCAAGAGACACGAGACTCGTTCTTTATCTACTGATTTTCCCCTTTTCAACCAAGATGCGGGTCCTGCCAGCGCTTGTTTGAGCAGCTGGAGCAGGAAGAGCGGAGATTGAATAAGCACGAGGGCTGTTGGATGGACATCCAACAGTCACCGCTCTCATGTGTTGACTAAGTTGACACGGCATCGCGTGTGCGTCAACCTTTTTTTAGGAAAGCATCAAATCTGTGGAAAACAACATACAACCCATCTACCATTATTTCTAATAATTTACAGCCCATTTGCAAATTCTTAAGGTTTTTTTGGAGCCCATATTCTTTTTGTTAGCATTACAACCCATATTGTGGCCACGGTTAAAAAATTAAACCAAAATTTGCATATTTCGGTGCGGTCCGATCTGTTTTTAATCCCGAAATTTCAAGTCATATTCAAACTGATTTTAAAAATAAATGTATATCAATATAAAATCCAAAAAATTGTCCACGCATAAAAATCAATGGAATTTAAAATCTCAGATTAAAAAAAGAGCTTTGAAACTAATTGCCGGTTTGATGTGTTTTAAAAATGTACAGCCCATTTCTCATTACTTATAAGCCATTTTCTGGGCCAGCTGAATGAAGCTCTCCTCGTCTTGAAAGATTTGCAGCCCAACAGGCCTAACAAAGCGACTTATTTGACAAAGCACAAAAAAACTGGGCTAGCCATTTTCAGACGGAAAAAAACTACTCGGCTAGTCTTGTGGTAAACATAAAAGGCTCTCTAAACAGGCCAGAGTGCCCCGCACAGCCCAGTTGACACCCTGCTTCCGTCTCAAAAACAAATTAGATAAATGCCACTGCCATTATGGTGATTCATAAAAAGGCAATTGCAATTTCCAAACTTTGAAAAATACCACTGCAATTTTTGCAAACTTTGAAAAACGACACACCAGACTTTGAAAAATGCCACTGGAAATGGCATGAAATGGGATTTTTTAAAGTTTGGAAATTGCAGTGGCATTTCTTGGAATCACCAGATGTGGAGTGGCATTTATCAAATTAACCCAAACAAAAAATAACTGGGCGAGCTCCTGGGTCGCTGGTGTCAGCCGCTCATTGTCCAATTCTCTCGTTTATTGACTATGTTGACAATGGCATGGGACCCAAATGTCATAAATCCATTAGGAGGAGCCATTTTTTATTGGCTTGAAATAAGGAGGCACTTGCTTGCGTACTGCCATGACCTTGGTGGGTCCCTACTATCATCCTCTCCATGTACAATCATCTCCTAATTGTGTACGAGTCAACCTGGTAGGCCCACAAGTCAGCCTCTAAACCGGTGGCAGACGAATACAACCCATTTTTTTAAAAATAACAGCCCATTCCATACATTCAAATGGAAAGTTCAACATTCGGAGCAAAGTAATAGGTCTGATCGAGAAATAGAGTACTCAACTTCCACGTTGACAACCATCATAGCCAAGTTAACTATCTACTCCACTAATACTCTACTAGTGTACAAGTACTAACTTACTCTTAGCTAACTAGACGATGCCAGCCCCCATCAGCGATACACGCTAAACATTAGCACCGACATCCTCCACCTCGCCTTGGACTTCCCAGATGTGCGATAGGGCGCGTTCCTCGCGCTGGTTGGCCCTTCCCATGCCGGCGTTTTCCACCGAAGCTTTGGCTTCTAAGCGGGAAAACCACTTCAAAAACTGGTAGTAAAATTCAGCATCGTAAACAGGTGCATGCCTGATAGCCTCTAGGGCTATTTGCCGGGCGCCGGCCAACACATAGTCGGCCCAGTTGCGGGTGCTCTGCTTGCGAATCAAAGCGTCAGCGTGCTGCTGCTCGATGCCCCGCTGGTGGCGCAAATCGGTGATACACTGCTCCTCAGCCAGGCGGTCACGCTCCATCAACTCCGTATACTCCACATTGCCATCTAAAGGCTGATAGAATGCATCCTCCCTCCGTCTTCCTTCCGATGAAAAACCGAACACTAGTTCCGGCGGTGACCGCCTCCGGCGTCGCCTATTGCGGACGGGCAGGGGCATGGCAGACGTGGCGAGAGAGAGGATAAGTGGTGAGCAGCATCGGGCCGATGGGGGCTTATGAGGATAGGGCGAGTTGGGTGATGGTGCCACCAGAGAAGGCCGGGAAACAGTAATTATAGGCGGAAGGTAGGCGAACCAGCGTGTCGCGGGAAATGCTATGATCATCGCGGTCAATGGAATTCAATACATAAGCAGGCACGGCTTAGCGCGCCAGCTGGCCATTAAAAACTAGAAAAGCTGCAATTATGATCGTGTCATGTCGTGCCGTTCCGTCCATGCTGGGTCGCATGTCGGCATGACGTTCAAACAAGTGCACTCGAAACATCCAGATGAGGTACTCCCTCCTTGTCAAAAATGATTCCACCACTCATCATCTACCTTGGTTGGTGAGATTTTGGAATTGAGCCCTGCAAACCAGAAAGGAGGTAGTACGTGCGTGATTCGCTATTTATTCATGTAGGATCGAGTAGGTCGGATAGTGTATGTGTAGGATTGAGTAGGTCGGATGGTGTACGTGTAGGATCGCATTAGCGGATGAACTTTCGCTGGGAGATAAGGAATTTGCGAACATTTTTGCTAGCAATTTCTATAGATTCGCATGGCATTTTCTTCAGAGCAGCTTGTTAGTTTCTTTAGAGGTAGGCATTTTTATTCAAAAAACTGCCACTTCGGATCTTGCGTCACAAGTAAAACTACGAGGAGCGCATTTGTAGGGTAGCTAGTGACTGATCAGTAACTTGTAAACACTAAGCGGAAATAAATAAGGAATTGTTAGTAACTTGTAAACACTGAGAACACAGAAATAAGGATCATGTTGTTCACAGCAGTAAGAGCCGATCCGTTCGAAGTGTTCACACGAGACTCACAGCCCTGGCACTATAATATGTTCAAATTAGTAGCCCAAATTCAAAACCAACAAGTACGATTCGCATACATAAGATCAACATGTTAATGCATCTCAATGATTCATAGATTGTATACAAATATGTAGCTCCAAAAGCAAAGGTATAGAGAAAACATCTGTTCTTCCTACTAACATGGATGCTACTCTTGGCCAACATTTAGTACAGAGTGAAAGACAAATTTGTTTGTGAAGTCTATAATTCCTCTTGCAAACATAAGTGGTTTCACCAACAACTAGAACCATGAGAATGAACCACACATGATGGAGGAACATCCACTGCAATATGATTTGGTCTTCTCTCGATCACACGATGAGACTATTTTTGGAATACAAACTTTAAATTAGGCAAAATTATGCCCATTGTATATTCAGACAAAAGCAATGAAGCACCTAGTGTTGGCCAATAAATAGTACAATACAACTTTTATGCAGTCCACCAAGTGACTATCCAATCTTTCTGTGTCTATTTTCAAATGCCACTACATGCAGTGACTATACTATTCTCTTGTGCAGTCAACCAAAATTGCGGTCACTTTGTTTCTTTGCCAAATAACAATGGGCAGACATCTCTGTCTGCACAAATAACAAGCAGCTAGTAAACATATACCCCACCTTGTATTTTCGGTTTAAACATGTATCTTCCGCTTAGCATCTGTCATGTTTTGCACTAGACAATTTGATACTGTCATGTTTTGCCCTAGACAATTTGATACTGTCATGTTTTGCCTTGGACAATTTCATACTTAGTTGATTTGCTGGTTCAGAGCAGAAATATAGCGCCTATTCTTCATCAGACCAAGGATATCCATGTTTGTAGTGATAGAAGAGGTGAAATCGATACAATCGAAATTGAGCATCCAATCATTGAATCATGTCCTGCACCTCCAATGTAGGTACACCCTACCAATAAATTCACATGCAAACCACTAATATTACTATCTAATGATAGTAAAAAAGAGTAGCAAGATAGTAGCAAACCATGTACCTTCGTAATGAACAACTCATAGTGCCACCAATTGGATATAAATGTTTGGAAGTAAACATGCTCCTAATGTTGAACCATTTGGACTTTTTGTGCAGTTCCACTAAAATCGAGCATCCCTGTTTGCATAGATATTGGAAGTGTGATTACTATAAAAGTGGCACTAGTTGAAGTATAGACTCACAAATATAAGCATTCCAATATCTTAATGGGAAAAGGTAGAAAGACTGTTTCTAACCACCAGTTAGAAGGAATAAATAAGGCAACAACGGCTGATGTCAGGAAGGCATACATATTTTTTTCTGAAAAATCGAACCATTCCTGACCTTTCGTCTTCTTTTAAGCATATTTCGTGCAGTTCAACTAAAATAAAATGCCATCACCGCCTTGACTATTCAGTGACACTGTACAAAAAGAAATGACTTAACATTACATCATGATGTCAGGTATGTAGTCGATAGGCATTAGAGACAAACATACAGACCTCCTCTGATAACATAATGAACATTAATTTTAACAAAGGTGTGACTAGCTTTACTGGGATAATTTGAGTGAACTCTAGACCCTCTGTTCCTTAATATAAGTCATTTTCGCAGTTCAATTTGAAGTACCCAAACGTCTAGTATTTAGAAAATAGGTAGTAGTTTTCTTGAGCACATATCTGTAAAATCTTGCCACACTTTATATGTGTCCATACGCTAATGCAACACCATTCGAATAGTACAAATATACACGAATCGAGTGTCTAGGGCAACAGTAGAGTAGTTTTTTTATTACAGGGTACAGTACAATGGTTTTACTGAATAGATTTCGATAAGGTCTAGCGCTGGAAGATTTCTATAAGCATTAACAATAAAAAATGTGAAGGTAACAATTTTCAGCATTGGTATACTAGCCGTGCAAGAGCATTAAACCAAATACTAAAGTATGAAGTTAACTACCATTATTAACTAATGACAGTATAAAAAAATTGCAAACCATGTACCTA
This sequence comes from Triticum aestivum, assembly GCF_018294505.1. Lineage (NCBI taxonomy): Eukaryota > Viridiplantae > Streptophyta > Magnoliopsida > Poales > Poaceae > Triticum > Triticum aestivum. Next base: position 277,404,566 of record NC_057803.1, on the reverse strand, counting down.
TAAATATCATTTCGAACTCGAGGGGGCCTAAAAATTGCTATCCCAATCTTGATAATCGATGAAACATAAAAACTTTGTCGAACGAATCAAGATAACAGCCAGAGGAGGAGGTGACCTTTCCTCTTGTCTTCATAATTTTTTGTGCAGTTTAACGAAAATAAAATTACATCATCGCCTTGGCATTTTGGTGACACTGTACAAAAAAATTTGACTTATCTCATGAAAGTGAGGTATGTAATCTACAAGCAATAACAACGCAAAAATCTTAATGTAGTAACAAGTTTCATTGTTGGTATACTGTTTGTGCAACAACATTAGAATGCCTTAGCTGAAAAATCTTTAATACATCCACAATCAATAGCTAACCCTGAAATAATCCAGTGACATTAAATGACATTGCTTAGATTTATCGGTGGCATTAGACTGAGTGCTGCATTAGTTAAATGTGGCATCACTTTAGCAGTAGCATTGCTTGACTTGACCGCTGGCGTTATACTAACAGCAAAAAAGTGGCAATAAGAGCATGGAATGCCCATTCGGACATTGGGCGCACCAATACGATGTACCTCCACGGACGCATAGAGTGGTGAGGGGAGGTATGGTTGCCTAGAGCAGCAAATATCTAGGCAACATATGTGGATTATGTCCCATTTTTGTTCTCTTTAGCCACCCTTTTCCTATGTGAGGACAACAAACTGATAGACCTGGTCATTCTCTATTGCGTTGCCATGCCTTTCTGCCCTTTTTCAACCAAGAGACATGAGACTCGTTCTTTAGCTACTGATTTTCCCCTTTTCAACCTAGATGTGGGTTCGATGCCTAGTCTCTTGGACAATACATTCTCCCTTCCGTTCCTTATTCAACCCAGACATGGATTAGTCTGCATGAAGTAGGGTTTCCTTTAATATTGCAAATTAAGATTTTCGTCTGCGTTACTTGCAAAGCAGAGGATAGCAAATTGGGAAGATGGTGCAGTTGACAAAGATCCACATGCAACGACGTGACAGATGGGGCAATAGAACAAGGGTATGGTTTGAAAAGAGGTAGCATACCTGAGGGTCGGCGGAAAGTGGCTTCACTTGTGGTTGTCATCCTCCACACACACTATGGCAGTGAGCTTGGGGACAGAGGCCATCCCGCGTGGGCGCTAGGTCCGAGAGGACGACCTTATCGTCAGTGCATGACCTCGCTCGCCGAAGATTAGTGCGTCAACGCTGCACGTCCTTTTCTTCCCCGACGGATCTGTAACCATTGGTGAGCAGGGAGAGAGTACCGTCTTTTTTAGATCTGGAGAGAGGGTGATAGTGTGAGAAGCAAGTGGGCAGCCCTTAGCAAGAAAGCGCTAAAGCTCTAGCCTAGAGGTGGAGTAGAGGTGGAGTTTATATTTTATCTGCATACACCACCAGTTAGTCGTGCTTCAAAACTCAACGGCACACCATTAAAAAAATAAAGGTCAATAACTAATGCGGCACCTCGGTTCGACGCGGCCAAATCGCATTTTGCACGAGAAAATACACACCATGTTTCGTTGACATGTGGTCCCATTCCAACATGTCAGTGAGACGACGAGTCCTTTTGTACTATTTCCGAACAAACGTCTATGTAGGCCAGGGCGCCTCTTCGTGTACCATGGCAACCGTCTACCACCTCTTCGCCTTTCCCCCTCGATTTGGAACTATTGTCGCATGCTCTTCCTCCCTCCTCCATTTGCCTTCACCCTTCCTTATGCCATTGTTCGATCGTCTTCTCCATGGAGGGAATAGGCCAGAAACAACCCCGTTATTCTTGCCCCGATCTAAATGATGACGTGCTGGAGGAACTCACTAATCGGTGCGATGTCATCACCTTGGCTAGCATGGCAGGTTCGCTCAAGACCAATCTCGACTCAACTAATAAAATCATTACAAGGAACCCAAGGGTCCAGGAGCGGGTTGATCTCCCCTATCTTCTTTGTCGTGACCCTACTGACTGGTGTCGATGTCAAAACCAGCAGATCTAGGGTAGGGGGTCCCGAACTGTGCATCTATGGATCGAAGGTAACATGAGGCAGGGGACACGATGTTTACCCAGGTTCGGGCCCTCTTAATGGAGGTAATACCCTACTTCCTGCTTGATTGACTTTAATGAGTATAGGGGTTACAAGAGTTGATCTACCTCGAGATCGTAATCGCTAAACCCTAGATGTCTAACCTGTATGATTATGATTGCTCTACGGACTAACCCCTCCGTTTTATATAGACACCGGAGGGGGCTAGGGTTGTACAGAGTCGGTTTACAGAGAAAATAATATTCATATCCGAATGCTAAGCTTGCCTTTCATGCCAAGGAGAGTCCCATCTGGACACGAGGGAAGGTCCTCGATCTTGTATCTTCACGGCCCATCAGTCCGGCCGACATCACATAGCCCGGACGTCCGAGGTTCCCCTAGTCCAGGACTCCCTCAGTAGCCCCTGAACCAGGCTTCTATAACGATGTGTCTGGCGTGCAGATTGTCTTCGGCATTGCAAGGCGGGTTGCTCCTCTGAATGCTCCAAAGTTCAACCAAGAGAACTATATCTAGCTCTGTGCAATAGTCACAACCCTAAATCGCAAGGGCAAAATACTTAAGCAAAAATAGGTTATGTCTTATGACAACTTTTTCGGCGAGGCATTGAGTCCCGTCCTTATTATTATTTCGAACCTTTTTTCCGCCTCCCGTTTCGTGTTTCGAGACGCAACTCCTAGCGGCACGTCTTGTCAAAGCAGAGATCGTGTCCCCTTATTGCAGGATTTTCATCAATGAGGGCTTGGGTAATCCAACCGTGCCTTCCACTCGACCCCTTGGGAATAGGCAAATTTTAAGGCTTGTGCGAGGTCGTTTGATATTCGTTGCCTTTATAAAGGGATAAGAACCCATCTTTTAACCCATGCCTTCTCCTTCCTTAGCCCTCCCATCTATGAGATCCAGCGCCCAAGTCTCAATCTTTCTCCATTGCCACCACGTTCCACGACCCTGTACGGATCCGGCTCTCAAGGCAAGTGGGTGGCCTCTTCTGTGACGAAGAAGGATATCCAGGGACTCTAGGAGGCGAGGTACTTAACCGCGGAAATCACACATAGGCTTCCGACAAAGGGGCAAGTCATCCCTACTCCAGAGCCTGGCGAGAAGTTCGTGTTCATCCCCCACTTCCTCCGCGGGTTAGGGTTTCCGCTTCACCCCTTTGTTCGCGATCTCATGTTCTGCTCTGGGCTAGATTTTCACGTTCGAGCCCCCGAACTCCTTCCTCCATATCTCGGCATTCATCTTCATGTGTGAGGCATTTCTCCACATCCCCCCACTCTTCGGCCTGTGGCTCTAGATTTTCAACTTGAAGCCGAAGGTGGTCGACAAGGAGCACGCGGATCGCGGAAGGGCCATGGTGAGCAAGCTTCCTCATGTTATCTGGCCTAAAGGGGCCTTTGTGGGCACCGTCAAGACATGACATCGGGAGTGGTTCTATATCATAGAACCCCGCGGTACCAAGTGGGCGGCCACTCCTACATTTAGATCCGCACCCCCTCTACGACTCACGTCATGGAGCAACAAGGGTCCAGACTGGGGATCGACCAATGAGGTGCTGATGCTGCAAAAGTGCATCAAAATTTTCATAGAGAAGAACCCCCGCCTCACCAATGTGATTCAGGTGATGCTCATCCTCCGAACCCTTCCCTGCGAGCAACGGCCTCTCCGTCTGTGGGAGTTTAATCCGGAAGGGCCACGAACACTGCAACAATTCTTCGGCATGACGCACAAAGAGATCTAGAAATTTCTCTTTAAATCTCAAAAGTCGTGGTCGGAGACGTCCGAAGACGTTGGTCTTGACTGCAGCCATCCGCCCCCCCCCCACCGGTAAGGGCTAAGCTTCCGCCTATAGCTTGGTTTGCTAATCTAAGGGGATACACTAACCATTCCATCCTTTAAATAGGTATGGACAAAGAGCGGATCAGGTGTCCGGCCCCGTTGATGAAGGCTCAGTCGATCCTATCCTAATGAGGATGCAGGTCCCGGCGCCATACCAGGTGCCGGTAAAGAAGGACAACAAGAAGAAGAAAAAGGAGGCCAAAAGTGGCCTCCACCACGAAGGTACCTCGGACGCTATGTCCAGAGGGACAGAGGCTCCCTCCTCTCATGTGGGACACGAAAATGAGGACGAGGAGGAGCAGGAAGAAGATAACCCTCCTCTCAAAAGGGAAAAGAGGGCGGCCTCCGTAGACCCGAAGGCGAGGGCGTCTAAGAGGGGAAAGTTATCCCTTTCAGATGACTCGGATTTGGATACGGAAGATATCCCCAAGCCCCGCCCCTGGACCAAGCACCTTGCCGAATCATATGTACCTGAGGATGCTTTACATACATCCACTCCTTTATGAATTGTGAGAATAATATTAAATCATGTTTTTCAGTCCGGCCCGCGATCTCCCTCAACAATCATCCTCGTTAGGGGATTTGCCGCCGGAGATGATGGAGAGCGAGATGCCTCCGCAAGTTTCCTCACCCCCTAGGGAGGATGACATCGAGGTGTCATCCTAGAGGATTTATCCGGATCGTCGAGAGGTGCTGGGAACCATCACTACGGCACTGGAGGGTAATACCTCGGTCGTTGAGGACACGGGGCGTGACCCCTGTGATGACTGGGGATGGGGCCCTGGATTGTTCGGCCCCCAGCCGAATACCGCTCCGGATATGGATCCGGAGTCTAGTGAGCGGCCCCTTTCAAGGGAGGGGGGAGCGCCTATTCTTGAGGTGACCTCCATTAATCTGGAGGCGCCGAACATGTTGAGGGACGAACTACGGAGTGCGTCCATCTTGGAGGAGCACCATACCTTGATGGGTATGGTGACTGAGAAGATTCAGTCTGCTAAAAGCGGTCTGAATGAAGCCTTTACGAGCCTACTAACAGGCTTCGAGGTATGCAAGGTAATATATTTAGCCACTTTCCATATGGAAAATATGCTTGTATATAGATAGTAGCCCCTGAGACTCTGGTCTGCCCATTACGAAGGGCAAACAGAGGATCTATATATATCTACAGGAACTAACGTACATGTTCGGCTAGAAAAATAGGCTTCACTATTAGCGCTAACCGCCTAGGCCGCGCAGGTTTCCGAACTGAAATGGCAACTAAAGCAAGCCGATGAGGACATTGTCCTCATTAACAAATGGCTCGACGAGGCACAGGGTATGTGGCGAACATCTCGTGTGTGCTTATATGAATGTGCGAATGCGAAGTTCAAACTTAGACTCTGTTATTTGTGAAATTTTAGATGCCGCTGCTAAGGATCGAGACCCTCAGGGGTGAACTTGCCCGGGACAAGGAGCAGGCAAGAGTGAGCAATGCGGCCACTCATAAAGCGGATGCAAATTTGAAGGCCGAACAGGCCACCCGGCGACAGGTTGAGGAGCGGGTATCTGTAGTATAGCAAGAGCTCAAGGACGCCGCCCGCAAGCGGAAGTCCCTCGAGGAGGAGAATAAAGCCAAAGTAACCAAGCTCACCAAGGCCCTTGAGGAGGCCAAAGAGACGTGGTCTGAATATAGGGCGCCTCACCAGGTGGTCCGGCAAGCCGGAAAGATAGCGGCTGGTAAACCCTTTTTTTACAGACTAAGTTTGGCGATCGGAGATATGCCTTGCTTAATCGACTGTGGAGTTCTCCAGACACTTTTGTGGATCTTCCAAAGAGTGTCGCCGAAGTCGCGCAATTCTTCTAGGCTGTGGAGGGGCATGCGATGGAGAAGCTCTTCTGGTCACAGTTCGTGGTGCGGGACAGCCCGACGCTGCGGAACGACCAAATGGCGCAGTGGGTCGAGCTGCATAAGATGTCCGGAGCGGCCATGAAGGATGTCATAGTTCGGCTATGGCCAGCCGAACCCATTCCGAGCATCTATTTTGGCCTGGCGCGGTGACTTGTCGATGCAGTGCCCCGAATCGACGCAATCAAGTGGTCGGTGTGCATAGAAGGTGCACGGATGGCCTCACCCGCGTCAAGATGCACTGGGCGAAGATGAAGGCTGCTGAAGTGGCTGTTAAGGGCCCTCTCGGAGGCAAGAACCACCACACGCTGGAGCATTATTTAGAGGACTTTCTAGAGGGTGCCCGCTTGATAGAGGGTCAATGCTCAAAGGACATTATGTTCGAATAAATGTACCCGAATTGTCCGGACGTCTTTATTATATATCAAGGCTTTGTAACATATATGTACCTTTGTCTAAAAGTTCTCCCCTCCTGTGCGTCCGTTTTTGTATTCCTGAGAGTTTTCCAATCGTCAGCTTCGGCCCCCACGTAGATACGACTAGGGTGTTCGGAATAGCACATGATCACACTTGACCCAACGTCTTAGTCCGTGAAGGAGGTGTCAGTGCAGCGAACCAGGCAATAGGACTATGTGGCTTTACCACTCTCACTTAGCCATAGGAGTTTGACGATGGGGCTGGAGGATAGCCCCAGGTATGTATGCGGCTATCCCGATGCGGATGCGTTACGTATGTGACCGGAAAAACGTTCCTTCATATAATACGGAAACAATCGCTAAAGATTTTAATAAGTCGTCGAATGGGTGACCAGCTCTCCCCGCATCATGATAGTCCGCTTTCGGCTTTCTCTACTGAGGTGCTTGACCAGACGAACTAGAAACACAATCGCAGTTGTTCTGCCGCTACTACCCTAGCCGAACAAACGGAACATAAGGTAGCAAACATAGGAGCCAGGCAACCCAACTATTAACCAAAGACATGATTCGGGGCCGATGCATACAATGCCAAGATCAGGACACCGAATTGTGATATAAAGACATTCGGGCATTTGTTTGGCGACACATGTGTGGCCATATAGAGCCTTGGCAATTTGTGCCAAGGTGTGTGAGTGAGACAACGGCATACAGTCTATGAATAAAGACGATACCGAATAAAAATTGTTCTCACTGGAATCTGATTGATACGTCGAAACATGATCTTACAAAGGGCACCATAATCACTAAGGCGATTTTACATGCCAGGGATCCAAGAAGAAGGGGAAAAGCTCTATACAGGTTCTTGAATAAAGTTTTGGTCTACAAAATCCTTTGGACCTCCTGCCACACGTCTGCGCACTTTTGCCTTGGAGAGAGAGATTCCTTCAAAGGAATGGTCTTCAGCTATTTTTAAGAAAATGGGCTCGAAAAGAGTCCTTGTAAGTCCGTTGGATGAATAGGTTTAAATTCACCTGTGGTAAAAGAGAAAAAATAATTAGGTAAAAGGGGAAGGCCATATTGGGTCGAACCGTACTATGGGCCTCTCCGTATTGTGCCTCTGCGGATGCCCAAGGTATTTTGAGTGCATAATTATGCACATGCAGTATGAATTTCACAGATGTGTGTGGCGATCGACGGAGGCTAATACTTCTAGTCCAGCTCCAGAATTACCGAGCTGTCGGCATGTGGAACTGACCAGTCTTGTTTAATAAAGTCTGGCGGCTTGATGGCCGATGAGGTATGCGGCTTGATAGGGCCGCTCTGTACTTCGACCGCGATGGCCGCAGTATGCTCCTCAGTACGGAGGGAACGTTCCGTATTTCCATTGATTGTAATGACGCCACATGGGCCGGGCATCTTGAGCTTTAGATAAGCGTAGTGCGGGACCTCATTAAAACGGGCGAAAGCGGTTCGTCCGAGCAGTGTGTGATATCCACTACAGAAGGGGACGATATCGAAGATCAAGTCTTCACTTCGGAAGTTGTCTGGCGAACCAAAGACGACTTCCAATGTTATTGAGCCCGTGCAGCGGGCCTCTACACCAGGTATTACTCCTTTAAAGGTAGTTTCAGTGGGCTTGATTCTTGATGGGTCAATGCCCATTTTGCGGATGGTGTCCTGATAGAGTAGGTTGAGGCTGCTGTCACCATCCATGAGGACTCGCGTAAGGTGGAATCCTTTGATGATTGGATCGAGGACCAGAGCTACCAGACCTCCATGATGGATACTAGTTGGGTGGTCCTTTTGACCGAAGGTGATCGGCAAGCCGACCATGGGTTGAATTTTGGGGCGACCGGCTCGACGGCGTAGACGTCCCTTAACGTGCGCTTGCGCTCCCACTTGGCGATATGTGTGACATATATCATATTCACCGTTTTTACCTCGGGGGGGAATTTCTTCTGCCCCCCGTGTTTGGTGGGCGAGGCTCTTCGTCGTCGTCCTCGCTGGGTGGCCCTTTCCCTTTATGGTCGGCGTTAAGCTTGCCGGCCTGTTTAAAGACCCAACAGTTTTTGTTGGTATGATTGGCAGGCTTATCGGGGGTGCCATGAATCTGGCAAGGCCGATCAAGTATTCTGTCCAAACTAGATGGACCATCTCTATTTCCTTTGAATGGCTTCTTCCGTTGCCCAGATTTAGAGCCGCTCAATCCAGTGTTGACCATTGTGTCTTCGGTACTTTCGTTATTGATTCGATGCTTGTGCTTGTTGTGTCGTGGTTTGCCATTTCCATCCCTGGCTTCAGAGGTGCCGGGGTTGCTGGTGCTATTGCTTATGTGGGCTAGCCAGCTATCTTCTCCCACGTGAAAGCGGGTCATTAGTGCAGTAAGGGCTGCCATGGACTACAACTTTTCTTGGCCGAGGTATCAGGCGAGCCATTCGTCGCGGACAATTTGGTTCTTTTTAATTAAGAACCTTGTCCAGAGTTCCCGGGCTGACTCTCCGGGTTGCTGTACTATGTGACTGAGGTCATCGGCGTCTGGGGGGCGTACATAGGTACCTTGGAAGTTGTCTCTAAAGGCATCTTCCAAGTCTTCCCAGCTGCAAATGGAATTTTCTGGGAGGTTGTTTAACCAGTGCCGTGTTGTTCCCCTAAGTTTCAAGGGGAGATATTTGATGGCATGTAGGTCATCACCGCGAGCCATGTGTATGTGGAGAAGAAAATCTTCAATCTAGACTGCGGGGTCCGTCGTGCCATCGTGTGAGTCAATGTTCATGGGTTTAAATCCTTCTGAGAACTAGTGCTCCATTACCTAATCAGTGAAGCATAGGGGGTGTGCGGCGCCCCTATATCGGGCAATGTCACGACGCAGTTGGTATGAAGTCCGTATGTGATTTTCAGGCCAAGGGAGGTTGTGCTTGTTGCGCCAGGCATGCGGCCGTCCTCTTGCGCTGGGGCACGTCCCCTTGATCCATAAATTGATCTGGTTTGGCCAGCTCTATTGTCCATGTCCTATCGGAGGTCATATGTGTATTTTGGAGCCGCCGTTCCCCTACTTTTATGGCGAGGTGGTGCAGGCTGGTACTTGGTTTTAGTTGCCGCTCTGTCTCGGCCACGCGGTGATCCGTTAGGTCTGTCAGCAGCCTCATGCATTGGCGGTATGGGCTCCAGTGCCTCGTCGTCGAATTGGGATAGCATCTTGCGCTTCGGGTAGGTCTTTGTTGGGCGTTCAAGGCCGTATTCCTGATCATCTTGAAGCTATTGCGGCTTCTTTTTCAGGCTTCTTGCTATTGCGATTAGCCGGCGCTTAAAGTGCTCTTGTTAGAGGGGTTCCTCTGGCATGATGAAATCTTCATCACCGAGGGTCACACATTCTTCGGAGATAGGTAAGTAGTTACTATCCTCCGAGCCCTTGTTTTCAACAGGATCGTCAGGGTTTACCTACCCATCCTCCCAATCATCCTGTTCGGATGTTCACTTTACAGGGGCATTAGGGTCTTCGGCATTCTCCGGAGTATTATTGTCTTCGGTGCCGCTATTTCCGTCTTTGTCGCAACGTGATTTTTAGCGGCGCCACGGACGTCGACGCTTCGGAGGGGCTTCGGAAAGCTTGTCCATAACCGGATTCTCCTGGCCGTCATCACCATCCTGTTTGGGTGTGTCCACCATGTACAAGTCTTATGTGGAGGTGGCCGTCCATCATCCAGTAAATGAAGGGTTTTGGCCTTGTTTGTCTCCGGTATCATCGTCCATACCGTCGATGTCTTCGGAGGAGTGGTCCAGCATGTCGGTTAGATCCTTGACAGTGGCTATGAAGTGGGTGGTGGGTGGGATGTAAAATTCCCCTCTCTCAGCCCATAGTCTGGGCTGGGCATAATTCGGAAGCGATCCTTTTGTAATGCTGAGTGATCGCATTAAGTCCAGAGCCTCGTTTAAAAGCGAGGGTTGGACAGAGAAACGAGAGTTCGTGGGGCTGTCCGAAGTTGGAGCATCCTGGAGGCGCCCGCTTGACAAGGACCTCGACAGTTCGGACTTAGAGTCCGGTGGGGTATCCGGTGCTTGAGTGACAAGGGGAGTTCGGTTCGTCTTCAGGTCTACCGATGACGCCGTCCCCTCCGGATCTCCGATAACAAGTTCGGTAATTGCAGAGAATACGGCGAGCTCTAAGCTCCCATCTTCGGACCTGACAGCCTACTCCGGATATAAGGCCAGAGCGGTGATCGGATCCGCAAACCCTTTGAAGATCAAATCTCCTCGCATATCAGCGACATAGTTTAGGTTCCCGAAACTGATCTGATGACCAAGGGCGTAGCTTTCGATCTGCTTGAGGTGGCCAATCAAGTTGGCACGCAGCGGGGGGAAAACCTCCCCTGAAACAACATTATTGTAGATGATTGAATGAGCCATCGAACCTTTCTGTCGACAGCACAGAGGAACTCTCAATGAAAGCACCAATGTCAATGTCAAAACCGGCAAATCTCGGGTAGGGGGTCCCGAACTCTGCGTCTCTGATTCGAAGGAAACACGAGGCAAGGGACATTATGTTTACCCAGGTTCGGACCTTCTTAATGGAGGTAATACCCTACTTCCTGCTTTATTGACTTTGATGAGTATAGGGGTTACAAGAGTTGATCTACCTTGAGATCATAATGGCTAAACCCTACATGTCTGGCCTGTATGATTACGATTGCTCTACGGACTAAACCCTCCGGTTTATATAGAGACCGGAGGGGGCTGGGTTGTACAGAGTCGGTTTACAGAGAAAAGAATATTCATATCCGAATGACAAGCTTGCCCTTCACGCCAAGGAGAGTCCCATCCGGACATGCGGGAAGGTCCTCAATCTTGTATCTTCACGTCCCATCTGTCTGTCCCACATCACATAGCCTGGATGTCCGAGGACCCCCTAGTCCAGGACTCCATCAATTGGCGCACGGACGATGGAGGCCTCGCCTTGTGCAAGATGATGCCACTTGATAAGGATACATGTGAAGTTAAGATGCCATCGCTTGAGGGTAAGGCTTGGGGAGGCGTAAATGGAGATTGGGTTGTTTATATTGGGTACAACTCCGAGCGGGAAGTTGTGAATGTGTACACTCATCACCGGGTTCCACTTCTAAAACTCCCAGACTGCCCAGAGATTGAGCACACTGGTGTTCTATGTACGTTCAACGATAATCATGGTGACTGTCGTCTACAGAAGATAGCAATTTGTCGAGTTCCCGACCACTCTTGGGATTACACGGACTATGTAGTTGTTGCTATTCTTCGACAAGCTTGTTGCCGTCCTTACTTCCACGCCTCGATGGATATTGCTCAAAAATCAATTTCCGTACATGGATAAGTACTGTGATGCAATTCAATAAGAGGGTCTTGTGTTTGCTGCCACCACTCGTGGCCCTGTTTCTGCATGGAATGCTTATGCTTTCGGTAGATTTGTCTTCCACCGTAATTATAATTGTTTCATCCACATGCATACGGGTTAGCTAGTTTCCCTTTACTAATTAACCTTCTTGTGTTTCCAAGGTCCTATGAACATTCCACCACCTATACTTGAAAAAATTTATAACCAAGGGGGATGACGATGATGATGATCATGAGCATGAGGACCCATATACTCAGTGGCGCCTGGCAACTTATTCCGATGGATCACCTCTTCTGGTCTGTATACAGGGCACTACTGATGTTACTAAGGAAGCAGGTATTGTCTCCCATGGTCGCACTCTCCGGACCTATTCCAACATTCATTGCAGGGTATTCGGTATGGATACTACTGTGCTAGCGCCAACACCTTCTCCCTGGTTTAGTAGTGATACTCTTGGAGGAAACTCGTTCTTGGAGAAAACTATCCAATGATGGTGAAAGGTGATTCAACTGCTGTTCAAACAACGTTACTACCATTTATGAGAAGCAACTGTATCTATACCTCGGACATTGCTATGGTTCCCTATCGTGGCTATCACAATATGCATCCTGACATAGGCCGCTTCAGCCTGGATGATCAGTCCTGCGTTGGTCTCGAGATTTACAGTAGATGGCCCTTCCTTGAGAATCACTTCTGGTTCAAAGCAAGCATTTCTGACGCTGATGAGTGGTTGAGCTGAAGTTCATTTCATTGCTTGTTATTTGTTGTGTGATGAAAACTTTACTATTTATAATGTATCCTCGTTGTCGTTGTGGGTTGATGGCCTGTTGTATGTAATGCTAAATGATGTGCCTGTGATAAACTTGCTAAATTTATGAACTGCTTTCGAGTCACTTCTCTGAGTGGGTACTGCGATGAGGAAAAAATATTTTCCGGGTACATAATTGTACGTGCATTGCAACAGGTTATCAGATGAGTTCAATAAACAATAGTACTACTATTTGTACTAGCTTCACATGCTTCGTGCGTCAGGCGGGTGTTTTTAATATAGCTGCAAATCCCATCATCCTAGGTCCTCGGATGTGTCCAGTAGAAATTGGATTCCGATGTTTGGGTTCAAACTTTCAAAACTGTTGTACTGTCTCTACGTCTATGTATATATAATAGAACAAGTTTTAAACTTGAGACCACCCATCCACCCTCACAAAGAACACTTTTTAACCTAGCACAGACTCCAGGAAATTTGGCCAAAGTGTGAGGTGGGCCATATATGTTAATGTGTTCGCTATACGTAACCAGCACCTGGAGTCCTTGATATATAGTAGGCTGGCATGGGCCAGATCAAGCGTTCACGTCCAGGAGTATGGCACACGCCACCAGCACGACTTCCATCTGACACCATATTTCTTGGAGTCCGTGCTATAGCTATCTCATCAACCTCCTTGTCTCTCTAACTCAGCCATCGCGCGGCGGGCGAGGTGGGGGTTTGCTGATAGTCGGTTTCCTCAACTGCGGTCCCACTTGTAAGGCCAACTCCAACGCAAGACCCCAAACGGATGTCCGTTTTGCCCGGATTCTATCCGTTTGGGCAGGGCAATGTGGTCGTTTCCGAGCCATTTATCGGATGCGGTGGCCATGCGCCTAACACACGGACGCATCTCGGCCGCATACATTTTTCTTTGCAAACACATATCTTTTTTTCATCATTGATTTTTGGTACATGGAAATACATCACCAAATTTTGACTAGAAAAGCAAGACCAAACAAAAGAAGAACTGCAACAATACATTTTAGAAGATATCCAACTTCCATAACTGCTCCTGTAAGTTGGATTAGTGCCTTCTTGATGCATTCATTGTTGATCTACGGAGGCTCGATCTTGCGTGCTTCTTTCTTCTTCGAGTGTAAATAAGTAGGCATTGCTTCCTCGCATCTAGTCTCATGTCTAGCCTCTATTCTATCAACAAGTGCACTAGTCTCATCTCTAGCCTCTATGCTAGCTAAAAGTGCTAGAACATCTACTAAATTGCGCTCTATCAATATATTGATGTACTCTTCTTCTCAATACCAAAAGTTGCATCCATTCTACACAATAAATTTTAAGTTAGCACAACTAGTCTAATCCGAGAACACAACCGAAGCTAAACGGGCACATACCCCATCGGTTGAGCACTTGATGAACACCCATCCGAGATGTTCCGGCGTTGTAGACATCTGGCACAAGACCTTTGCACAGTCGTCGCACGTAATGAGAGGCAATGGTGCACCGACGAGCTTTTGGGCCAGCACCAAGCCCGGTCTACCTCCATTCATGTAACTGCCGGTGGACCGCCGTGTAACAGCCCCAAAATTGGGTTATCAATTTTTTTTGCTGTTATTCCTTCCTGGCACTCATGTTTCAAAAAATTTCTCCTGAGTTTGCTAAGATGACTCTGAGAATTCTTGTCATTTTCAACCTTTCAAAAACCTTGCTCATGTATTTGTTAGTGGGCAAGCCCTCATCTGCATCATCCCAACTCTCTCAAACCCTAATTCCAAATTTTTGGAATTTGTCTTGTGGTTACAAAGGAGCCATCATTTTCTTTGATCTGTTGATCCTCCTTTTTGTTCCCAGAGATCCTCCTATCTTTCTGATCCTTGGATATGCAAAAAATATTGCTATGTCCCATGCAATATTCTTGACTCTGATTTATCCCTTTTCTTGCCTTTCTGAGGAATAAAATCCAAAGGCATAAGTAGCCATCTCCTAAATTCATGAGAATTGGTGGAGTTGATGCTTATGCCTAATCCATGCTCTGGCAAATATATTGGCCATAATTAAAAAAGGAAAATTGTATTTTCCTATTTAATGCCAATACTGCATTTCTACCATTTTCCAAAGGAACTACTATGTGACACCCCAAAATTTTGACCTTGTTTTAATAAATTAAATTTTTTCCAGGAAATTAAAACTTTTATTTTCTGGGCTCCCTTTTTATTTTTTGAACCATTTTTCTCCCTTGTTATTATGGAGTTTTTTCCCCAAAGTGAAAACTTTGCAAAATATGTTATTGGACTTGTTTAACCTCTCAAGAAAAACTCTTCTTTTATTAGTAGAACTAATTACATAATTAATTTGCCTGATCTTTATTTTCTTGAAAATTGGTTTTCAAGGTTACATGGCCATATTTGAACTACAACCATTTGATAAATTCACTTAAAGTTCCAACCAAAATTTGGAGATGTCATGTGATGTTTTTAAATCACTTTTATGCAAAAATATCTTTTATTCATGTAATATTTTGAGCTCTGCATCAATTTTTCTTCTCTGGTCCAGAGTGCAATTTTTCACTACAACCCATTTAAATATTTCTTTCTAGCCTCCACCAAAATTATGGGATGTTGATAGTAGCTTATGATTCAACTTTATGCAAAAAACCCAATGATGTTATTTGAAGTTTTTGAGTGAATCAACCTCATTTTCATTCTGTTCCAACAAGTCCAACCCATTTTTGGATTTTATTTCATTTATTCTATTCCCCAAAACATTTCTGTCAATTATTTTAAGCCTAGGTGATTTGCAAAGCAAGTACCTAATTTCCTTTGAGTTTTGATCTCAAACCAACTCCTCTGGATAGTCCTTAGCACCCACAACCTAGGACCATCAAGATCCACTCTTCTTCTTTTCAAAATTTTCAAGTTTCAGCCTCTGCAAGTTTGGACCAGATTTGTCAAATTTGGTGTAATTCATATCTTCTCTTCTCCAAAAATTCTACCAAAATTCAGGCAGCCTCCAGGTGCAATGAGAGGCCACCCCACCGAAAATCAGCTCAAGGAAAGTTCTCCACATGCCAAAATCATTTCGTCGAACACCTGGCCGACACTGTTACTATGAACTTTCAGTAAAATTCAGAGTTTCAGAGTTTTACAGTGTCGTTTTTCGTCGGGGACTTGTCATCGATCAACTGTGTGCCCTGGCGCGTTGCGCTCGGCCTCTCCTCCCTGGCCAGAGCACCGCACGCCCCCTTGGACGGGCACAGGTGTCAGTGGCGGCGAGCATCGCCGGAGTTGGCAGCTTCTGCGGTGGCAAAGCCACCCGTGGCGGCCGATAGGAGACAGCGCCAGCTCGCAACGCCGTTCGGCTCCGCCCAACGCTCCCCTGCCCTCCGCGTGGCCCCATGCACGCCAGCGCACCCCGCAGCACCGTCGCCGTGGCCTGGACAGGCCGTAACCTCCTCCCCCTTGCTGAGTTACGCACCGGGATGGGCTCGTTACTTCATCTAGTCGATGCCCAAGACGACGCTCAACCTCAAACCCTCCGTGCAACCACGGGCACCGCCGTAATCACCTTGCCGGACTTATCAGTTCACGGCAACCGACTCGGGCCGCTATATATAGCACCCCCGAGCCTGCTATCGCCCCCGCACAACTCCACCATCTCACTAGACCCTGCCTGGCCACTGGAGGAGCCTCGAGGGGCCCTTCTTCCCCGACTCCGGCCGCCCCCGTTCCGCCTCGGCCTACACCTTGATTCGCTCCGGTGAGGCCGTCTCCGGAGCCCCAACTTCGTCAGCAATCCTCTCGAGCAACTAAGAGTCTAACCCCCACTCCAATTTGATCTTCACAGCTCTCTCCGACGAAGGTCCACAACCACCCGAATCGCGTCCGCCGGAGCCAGTCGCGCCGACGTGGTACTGCCCGCGACCACCACCACCTACCCACAAACGCGGGAATGGCGCCCTGAACACGGAGTACTCTCCGATCTCCCTGCCTCGCCGAGGATCGCGCTGGCGGACCACCGCGGCTCTCAGGCACCGTCGAGCTCTGCCGCCTCTTTTGAAATTTCAAACCTGACGGGCGGGACCCGCCTGTCAGCCTCTCTGATCTTTTAAACGAACCGTTTTCTGAAAACGTCTTCTGCCAAAATGCGTCTCCCCTCTGGGCCGGCGTATTCTCAATCGAAGCGTTTTCTGTTTTTATAAGTTAGCCCCTGGGAACTTTCTGTTTCATTACAGATGAGTCCCTAGATTAAAACTCTTATAACTTTTAAACAGAAAATGATTTTTGATTGATTCTTTTTCTGTCCTCTTTAAATTTTTGTCTAGTTTTTTATCATATTTATTTGAAAAAAATTTCAAACAGCTTTTTTGTGCTGTTTTGAAATTGTGTGTTAATTCAAACTTATTGAAAATAGGATTTTGGAGAGAGGAAGAAAACTTTCAAAAGTTTTGGAGAGCACCCCCACCTCTCCACACCTTGAAGGCAAGCATTCTGAACCCTGGCATAATATTTCTGGTGTGTTAGTTGATACGATTATAGCACCACCTCATTTCGGAGAACTCGTTATTTTATGTGGTGATACGATCATTTGCATGAATGCATATTAGTGATTTTCCTTGCTGTTGCGAATGTATATACTTGTGATGGTAATCATCCTCATGTGCCTTGCATGCATGCCGGAAAGGAATCCGGGAAAGCCTTTGCCTTGGGTAGGAGTGAGCTTGTCGCCGGTCCCCGTCGGGACGGTTATGTCCGGTATGGCATAGTAAGGTATAATGGGTGGTGATTTCGTCGGTTGAAATATATTTGATATACATGTCATGCAGGGAACTCATAAGCCTCCTGAGTCGGCCATAGATCGAGTCTTGTTCCGGTAACCCCCATACTTGTTTCGTACTGCCACTGGTCCCTACCGTAGGTGGGGTATGGTTCAGTAAGTTGTTAACCCTTGTCTTGGCACACACCGTACAGAGAGGCCATGGTGGAAGATACCGGTTGTAGCCGGTAGGCATGCCACCTGGTCCGGGGGCATGGGTGTATCCGGTTGGGACCGAGAGGGGGGCACCCCTTAGAGCGCGCGATAGAAATTTGATCCCATGCTACGCGAGGTTGTAGCCTCCCCACTTAGAGTTTTGCTTAACAGGTGTCATGGGTGATTCCAGACACGAGTAAAAGCTGGTGTGTGCAAGTCAGGTGTGTTTCAATTAAAAGACCGTAGACGGAATTAGTCCGATGGACTAAAGGAATCCGTTACTCATGGGTAAAGAGTACACCCTCTGCAGAGATATTAAACCTATTCGAATAGCCGTGTCCATGGTTAAGGACTACAGTCTGGGATGGGTCAAGTGTCGGTCTTAGTGTCGGTCTTCGGAGGAGAAACTACTAAACCCGAATATTGATTATGACTTGTGATATATGATGGTTATGATTATTATCATTATGGACTAACCGTTTGCATTGTTTGAAATAATGAATATCCCTGGGACGGTACCACCCCCTGTATATTCACTATGATTATGTTTATATATATATATATAAGCCCTTTATGTGGCGTCGCTCAGATGCCCGACTGTGGCAGGTTCGTTATTTCATTTACTTACAAGCCCTTTATGTGGTGTCGCCCAGACGCCCGACTGTGGCATGCTTGTTATTTTATTTACTTCATAAGCCCTTTATGCGCTGTCGCTCAGACGCCCGACTGTGGCATGCTTGTTATTTTATTTACTTCATAAGCCCTTTATGTGGTGTCGCTGAGATGCCCGAATGTAGCATGCTTGTTATTTATTTACCTTATAAGCCCTTTATGTGGTGTCGCTAAGACGCCCGATTGAGGCATGCTCACTTTTACTATCCTTTCGAGACGTCGCTTCAGACATTCGATCGGTGCATTTTAATATTATTATCTGATTACCTATTCCTGTTGCATATAAATAACCTGCTTGCATGCATCAGGGTTTTATTTTCATGACTGACGTTGTGATTATAGAATATTTTCAGAGCATGAATATTGTTTGCTATATCATACCCGTGTTCATAATGTTTGCGAGTACATTCAAAAGTACTCACTGGCTTGTCCCTGGCTATTGTCTTGGCCAGATTGCTTGCTTGGAGAGGAGCGTTGCAATTACAGCCTCGG
This sequence comes from Triticum aestivum, assembly GCF_018294505.1. NCBI lineage: Eukaryota > Viridiplantae > Streptophyta > Magnoliopsida > Poales > Poaceae > Triticum > Triticum aestivum. Next base: position 277,386,128 of record NC_057803.1, on the reverse strand, counting down.
AACCTAAGCAACGGTGATAGCAGCCTCGCGAAGATAGGAGTTAACCTGGTCAGCTGTTCCTGTGGGAAATGGAGTCCCATAGACCGTGGTGAACCACAAACCGCTTCCGCCATCGACCACTAGAAACCAATTGTTGTACTCACAGACCCGAATGGTCTTGTACTACACATTTTGTATTTTTGCTTGGAATTTCTGTATCAAGTTGGTGCCTCATCAGCTAACAGTAATCCTGGGGCTGGTGAGCACAACGGCCATTTTCTGGAAATTAATACCCGGAAAACCGGTCGCGACAGACTTGGTATCAGAGCCAGGCTGACCATTGGCTAATCCTATCTTAGCCAGGTCAATAAACTTAGGTAAACCAACCCACCAGACCTTAACCAAACCCCAGCCAAGCTTCTCTTGCAAGATAGCCATACAGTGACCCGACACCTTTTGGCAGTCGGTGCCCAACCTATTAGCCTAACCTGTCAATCATGCGCCAGTGACCGAATCCTGAATAGTCTTTTTCGCAAGCGGGCGAAGGAAGACTCCGTCCCCTTTTCTATAAAAGGGCACGCTAGCCTCAACTCAGCACAACACAGCCGCTACCCAAACCGAGCCTTAATGCCTGGCCCCGTCATGCACAATGAGACCACAGCAACCAACCTTGGAGGCTTTGTGACCATACTCGCAAACCTCACCCGTCGTGCCTACGCGTTAGAAGAGCCCCCAGAATATGTTGTGTACCAAGGACCCATGAGCAATGAGAGCCGACAATTCTGGGCCACTGTACACATCTACGGTAGGGGTCTAGCGCCCGAGCGCCCCTACAGGTTCACCGGAAGGACAACTTCCTTTGAGCCTCAAGCCATCCAACTAGCTGCTCGAGAGGCTATAGTTCATCTCCGGCACTTGTCGCCCAGAGTTAACTGTCGCTCGTTCCACTACTACCCCGGACGTGAAGGGTATGGTAGGCCACCCCAAGTTGCCAACGGAGATCACGAGACAGATCCTGCATTGTTGCATCTAGTGCGCTATGTAGGTGCACTAGAGGAACTGTTCGATCAAATCACCATTGACCTAATCGCAGCTTGTGGAGAACTGGTTCGTCGAGCCTCGGCGAGAGAAGAGAACGAGCCCAACGCCGACAACCCAGTCGTGCTGTTTGGACACCCGATCGAGTCCCTGAGATCTGCCCCAGCCGTCGGCCAAGGTGCTTTGATGACCCCAGAAGTGCTTCGTCGCCTCTTGGGAGCACACTCCAACGGGGTTGTGGCCAACAATCCCCGAGATGGTCATCATCGCTACCCCGAGCCTGCAGCCCCTCAACCCACTCCAGCTAATTCTGACGGTGAGACCCATGGAGAAGCCTCGACATCCACAAGGCACACCCGCTTGGATATAAATGAGGTAGACTAAGTCACTCGAGTAGTGTCGAGTCCCAGTGTATCCTCACTTTGTAATCGTGTGACCTTGTAAATAAACGCCGCCTGTTGTTGTGCCTCTGTAGCCTTACATGGATATGACAGCATGCAGTATAAATTTCTATCCAAGACACAGTTACCAAAAACCTCTCCGACAACCCCCACAGTAACACGTCACATTAGTGTATCTGTGGCTTGACCCCAACCCGTGGAGCAGAGCTGGAAATTTCATTGCCATTCACCATGGTAAAATGACCCAGCTCCGGTGCTATAAAAAGGCCACCGCGTGACCTTGCCAAGCACCCCTCATCTTGTGCACCATCCTCACAACCATTTCTTGCCATGCCGAGCCCTAGTGTTTATCTGAGAACCCCAGATGCAACCCCGGGTAGTTTTGTAAAAATATTATGGGATTTTACCTGCAGTACCATGGGCGCTACCCAGCCACCCCAGTACGAGCTGTTCAAATCGAGAATCACTCCTTCCACCTCGAGATATTGGGCAGCAGTACACATCCCTCCCGTAAACTCAAACCAAGACCCAACGGAGGTCTCCTTCGTAGGGAAATCTATGCCGACCCCGCATATGGCCATAGAAGCTGCTGCATACGAAGCGCTTGCTCGCCTTCGATTCGCGGTACCCTATGCCAGCGAACGAGGGTATTATTACTTTCCGAGCCGTGCAGCACCCGGAGAAGTAACATCTTTTCCTGGTGGACGAATTGAGAGAGACCCAGTCCTGGCCAACCTTGTCCAGTACGCCATCGCTCAAGAACGTTTAACCCAACGTGTGATGGGTTATCTCCAGAGCCTCGCAGATTTAAATCCTCAGATTGCCATCGGCAGATCACTAAGGCCCGACCAGGAGAGACGCGTTCATCGGTTGATCAATTCGCTCTCCCCGATAGAAGAGGAGTGTGTCCCAGTACCAGAGACGTTTTCTCGGGACCCCGTCCAGTTACCGTTTCCATTTTAGACGTCGCTGTTGTGTTCATTATTGCGACATTTATTTATGTGTTGTAACTTATGCGTGATACCCTGAGTTTGTACGACGAGTCAATTATTTGTCTTCTACTAATGTGTGTAGTTTTGTTGTGGTTTATGCTCCTTTAAATTAACCGTTTTCCCTCGCGAAAAAAAATCCCGGAATAAGATTTCTTTTCCCGGAGCTGCTGCATCGTACACCTTCTCACGACGTGGATTATTTAGTTTCACACAGCACCACGGCAGCAGACTCACAACCGCTCGAACACCTACCCTGCTTGCAAAAACACGTAACCGTGGAGTATTTGTTTTTCAAAACAATCCTTAGCAAATCTCGAGGACGAGATTTTTCTTAAGGGGGGTAGTGTTGTGACACCCCAAAATTTTGACCTTGTTTTAATAATTAAAATTTTCCAGGAAATTAAAACTTTTATTTTCTGGGCTCCCTTTTTATTTTTGAACCTTTTTCTCCCTTGTTATTATGGAGTTTTTTCCCCAAAGTGAAAACTTTGCAAATATGTTATTGGACTTGTTTAACCTCTCAAGAAAAACTCTTCTTTTATTAGTAGAACTAATTACATAATTAATTTGCCTGATCTTTATTTTCTTGAAAATTGGTTTTCAAGGTTACATGGCCATATTTGAACTACAACCATTTGATAAATTCACTTAAAGTTCCAACCAAAATTTGGAGATGTCATGTGATGTTTTTAAATCACTTTTATGCAAAAATATCTTTTATTCATGTAATATTTTGAGCTCTGCATCAATTTTTCTTCTCTGGTCCAGAGTGCAATTTTTCACTACAACTCATTTAAATATTTCTTTCTAGCCTCCACCAAAATTATGGGATGTTGATAGTAGCTTATGATTCAACTTTATGCAAAAAAACCCAATGATGTTATTTGAAGTTTTTGAGTGAATCAACCTCATTTTCATTCTGTTCCAACAAGTCCAACCCATTTTTGGATTTTATTTCATTTATTCTATTCCCCAAAACATTTCTGTCAATTATTTTAAGCCTAGGTGATTTGCAAAGCAAGTACCTAATTTCCTTTGAGTTTTGATCTCAAACCAACTCCTCTGGATAGTCCTTAGCACCCACAACCTAGGACCATCAAGATCCACTCTTCTTCTTTTCAAAATTTTCAAGTTTCAGCCTCTGCAAGTTTGGACCAGATTTGTCAAATTTGGTGTAATTCATATCTTCTCTTCTCCAAAAATTCTACCAAAATTCAGGCAGCCTCCAGGTGCAATGAGAGGCCACCCCACCAAAATTCAGCTCAAGGAAAGTTCTCCACATGCCAAAATCATTTCGTCAAACACCTGGCCGGCACTGTTACTGTGCACTTTCAGTAAAATTCAGAGTTTCAGAGTTTTACAGTGTCGTTTTTCGTCAGGGACTTGTCATCGATCAACTGTGCGCCCTGGCGCATTGCGATCGGCCTCTCCTCCCTGGCCAGAGCACCGCACACCCCCTTGGACGGGCACAGGTGTCGGTGGCGGCGAGCATCGCCGGAGTTGGCAGCTTCTGCGGTGGCAATGCCACCCGTGGCAGCCGACAGGAGACAGCGTCAGCTCGCAACGCCGATCGGCGCCGATCAACGCTCCCCTGCCCTCCACGTGGCCTCATGCACGCCAGCGCACCCCGCAGCACCGTCGCTGTGGCCTGGCACGCGCAGGGCGCACTCCCTACCGCCGACGTGCCGCACGGCTGTTCTGTTGGGACATGCCGTAACCTCCTCCCCCTTGCTGAGTTACGCACCGGGATGGGCTCGTTACTTGATCTAGTCGATGCCCAAGCCCCTAATCCAACTGCCCAACCACAGCGCCGCCGTAATCACTCGCCGGACTTATCCCGTTCATGGCAACCGCCTCGGGCCGGCTATATATAGAGCCCCCAAGCTCACTCTCGCCCCCGCACACCTCCACCACCACACTGGACCCCGCCCAGCAACTGGAAGAGCCTCGAGGGGCCCTTCTTCCTCGACTCCGGTCGCCTCGTTCCGCCTCGGCCTCCGTCTTGATTCACTCCGGTGAGACCATCCCTTGGCGCCCAAACTTCGTCAGTAACCTCCTCGAGTAACCAGAGAGCTAACCCCCACTTCGATTCGATCCTTCCAGCCCTCCTCGGCGAGCTCCATCAACGCCCGAACCACCGTCCGCCGGAGCAAGGGCCGCCATTGATGTGATGCTCGCCGGCAACCACCACCACCACCTACCGACGCGGAAGGACACGGTGAACACGTTGGTAACCTCCGATCCCCCTGCCTCGCCGTGGATCGCCGCCGGCGACCACCGCGGCTCTTAGGCACCTTCGAGCTCTGCCGCCTCTTTTGAAATGTCAAACCTGACGGGCGGGACCCGCCTGTCAGCCTCTCTGATCTTTTAAACGAACCGTTTTCTGAAAACGTCTTCTGCCAAAATGCGTCTCCCCTCTGGGCCGGCGTATTCTCAATCGAAGCATTTTCTGTTTTTATAAGTTAGCCCCTGGGAACTTTCTGTTTCATTACAGATGAGTCCCTAGATTAAAACTCTTATAACTTTTAAACAGAAAATGATTTTTGATTGATTCTTTTTCTGTCCTCTTTAAATTTTTGTCTAGTTTTTTTATCATATTTATTTGAAAAAAATTCGAACAACTTTTTTGTGCTGTTTTGAAATTGTGTGTTAATTCAAATTTATTGAAAATAGGATTTTGGAGAGAGGAAGAAAACTTTCAAAAGTTTTGGAGAGCACCCCCACCTTTCCACACCATGAAGGCAAGCATCTTGAACCCTGGCATAATATTTCTGGTGTGTTAGTTGATACGATTATAGCACCACCTCATTTCGGAGAACTCGTTATTTTATGTGGTGATACGATCATTTGCATGAATGCATATTAGTGATTTTCCTTGCTGTTGCGAATGTATATACTTGTGATGGTAATCATCCTCATGTGCCTTGCATGCATGCCGGAAAGGAATCCGGGAAAGCCTCTGCCTTGGGTAGGAGTGAGCTTGTCGCCGGTCCCCGTCGGGACGGTTATGTCCGGTATGGCATAGTAAGGTATAATGGGTGGTGATTTCGTCGGTTGAAATATATTTGATATACATGTCATGCAGGGAACTCATAAGCCTCCTGAGTCGGCCATAGATCGAGTCTTGTTCCGGTAACCCCCATACTTGTTTCGTACTGCCACTGGTCCCTACCGTAGGTGGGGTATGGTTCAGTAAGTTGTTAACCCTTGTCTTGGCACACACCGTACAGAGAGGCCATGGTGGAAGATACCGGTTGTAGCCAGTAGGCATGCCACCTGGTCCCGGGGCATGGGTGTATCCGGTTGGGACCAAGAGGGGGGCACCCCTTAGAGCGCGCGATAGAAATTTGATCCCATGCTACGCGAGGTTGTAGCCTCCCCACTTAGAGTTTTGCTTAACAGGTGTCATGGGTGATTCCAGACACGAGTAAAAGCTGGTGTGTGCAAGTCAGGTGTGTTTCAATTAAAAGACCGTAGACGGAATTAGTCCGATGGACTAAAGGAATCCGTTACTCGTGGGTAAAGAGTACACCCTCTGCAGAGATATTAAACCTATTCGAATAGCCGTGTCCATGGTTAAGGACTACAGTCTGGGATGGGTCAAGTGTCGGTCTTAGTGTCGGTCTTCGGAGGAGAAACTACTAAACCCGAATATTGATTATGACTTGTGATATATGATGGTTATGATTATTATCATTATGGACTAACTGTTTGCATTGTTTGAAATAATGAATATCCCTGGGACGGTACCACCCCCTGGATATTCACTATGATTATGTTTATATATATATATATAAGCCTTTTATGTGGCGTCGCTCAGATGCCCGACTGTGGCAGGTTCGTTATTTCATTTACTTACAAGCCCTTTATGTGGTGTCGCCCAGACGCCCGACTGTGGCATGCTTGTTATTTTATTTACTTCATAAGCCCTTTATGCGGTGTCGCTCAGACGCCCGACTATGGCATGCTTGTTATTTTATTTACTTCATAAGCCCTTTATGCGGTGTCGCTCAGACGCCCGACTATGGCATGCTTGTTATTTTATTTACTTCATAAGCCCTTTATGTGGTGTCGCTGAGACGCCCGACTGTGGCATGCTTGTTATTTATTTACCTTATAAGCCCTTTATGTGGTGTCGCTAAGACGCCCGATTGAGGCATGCTCACTTTTACTATCCTTTCGAGACGTCGCTTCAGACATCCGATCGGTGCATTTTAATACTATTCTGCCATTACCTATTCCTGTTGCATATAAATAACCTGCTTGCATGCATCGGGATTTTATTTTCATGACTGACGTTGTTATTATAGAATATTTTCAGAGCATGAATATTGTTTGCTATATTATACCCGTGTTCATAATGTTTGCGAGTACATTCAAAAGTACTCACTGGCTTGTCCCTGGCTATTGTCTTGGCCAGATTGCTTGCTTGGAGAGGAGCGTTGCGATGATAGCCTCGGAACCTAAGCAACGGTGATAGCAGCCTCGCGAAGATAGGAGTTAACCTGGTCAGCTGTTCCTGTGGGAAATGGAGTCCCATAGACCGTGGTGAACCACAAACCGCTTCCGCCATCGACCACTAGAAACCAATTGTTGTACTCACAGACCCGAATGGTCTTGTACTACACATTTTGTATTTTTGCTTGGAATTTCTGTATCAAGTTGGTGCCTCATCAGCTAACAGTAATCCTGGGGCTGGTGAGCACAACGGCCATTTTCTGGAAATTAATACCTGGAAAACCGGTCGCGACATACTATTTTTATGGCAGAGAAAATTCCCACATAAAATGTGGAGCTTTTCCTTGATATATAATCACTAGTTCCATCCTTATCTCATGATCCACAAATCAAAAATTGGGCACATGATCCAATGCAGGTTTCTGCCTTCTTTGAAATTTTGCAAAGGGAGTGCTTTATTCCTAATTCCAATTGAGCTATAATTTGGCAGGGTGATTAACATTGTTAAATAATCCATGGATACCAAATATGAGCTTAATCCATTCATCCTAGCTTCCTGTGCAATTTTTCAAAGTTTTTGACCAAAACACAACTTTGTGAAGGAAGTACCTTCATAGAGTTTCCAAATAGGATGAAACTTTTCCATCCTCTCAAGTATCTCAAATCATTAGCCTCCACCTAAATTTAGTTCATTTCCTTGAACTATGTGAGCACAGGAGCAATTCTTGGGTTCTGTCAAAACGTTCAGTCTGTGAAGCAACTATATTTTATCTTGCCCCATTTCGGCTGAAACTTTTTCTAGACATTATCCTATCCTTATGATCCATCTCCACAAAGTTTTGGCTCATTTCTATCATCCATTTGTCCTAAGGATTTTTCTGAAATTTTTGGACATAAATGATAGCTGTGAAGGAAGTACCAGTTTGGTGAGTCCATTTGGTATGAACTTTTTACAGCACCATGGTATGTCCAAATCATCAGGCTTTGCCAAGTTTTAGCTTAATTAATCACTGCTAGTGAGTGCTCCTTCATGATTTAATTTCTGGGTCAGATTTAGCAGTTGTACAACAACTATGGTAAATGGTTGTCCATTTTACTTCATAAATTACCAGGACCGTAGTCCTTGTTACCCTAAGCCTACCAGACATCCATTTTACCATTTAACCTCTCTGGTTTTATCTCTAGGATGTCGCCAAGTTTGCAACAGCAAACTTGCGGAGCTTGGTTTACTCAGCTCAATTTGTCTCTGCCCGTTTCTTTACCATAGTAACACTCAAGTTACGAAGGACTACGCGGTAGACATGAGCTGGCCTCAGTAAAAACTCCAGAGCAAGCCATGTCAGTGGTGACTACGAGGGCAGCCAGCCAAAACGGTGGTCTAGTCATTGTTCGCGTCGGCGTCGCTGCTCCGACCATCTCTGACCTCGCCATTAATGTCCTACAGCTCCCCCTCAACGTCGTCTTCCCCCTGGACCTCTGGCTCCCATCGTTTTCTTCTCCGGCGAGCCATGCCAACGACCGAAACAGTGCGCTCCTGTGCATCGTCGCCTTCCTCCCTGGTGTCCTCTTCCTATGTTCGTTCGTGAGCTTTGCTCGATTCCGTGAGCCTCTGGTGCTCGTCCGCTCCCTCCTCGTCGGCTTCACCCTTCCCTCGTGACTGCTGCGGCCGGCAGAGCCTCGGCCGGACGCGCTCGGCGGAGACCAGCTCGGGTGCCTTTGCCCCGGCTATAAATAGCCCGCCCTTGAGCCTCTGGAGATCATCAGCAGCCTCTCCCCACCTCTCCACGCCTCCCCAACCCCTCCTCTCGTCCCCGGAGTCGCTCCTCGACCACCACCACAGTCGTGGTCCCCGCATCGGGTCTCTCCCGATTCCGGCGATGTCGTGCTTCCCTCTCTGTTCCTCCACCACCATCGCATCCCCCATGCTCCAGAGAGCCGCCCCATAGCCTCGTCCTCCTCTCTCCCTCACCAGAACCCCATGTCCACCCGAGCCCGAAGCCCCTCTCTGCCGCATGCCCCGCTGTTTCTTCTCCCGCGCTCCTCGCCGGCCATCGCGAGAGGTGGCCGAACGCGTCGGCGATCGCTGTCGGGGTGATCCCCTATTGTTTCCTTGCTCGACCACGAGCGTGCGGAAGAAGAAGGCCAGGTGGACCCAGCCCCTCGTTGACCCCGCCCCTGGGCCCCGCCTATCGGCCTCTGCGCGCTGACCGGGCCGGCTCGCTGACCTGGCGTAAGTGGAGACACCCGCGAGAATATGCTTTCATTTCGCGAAAGCGTATTTCGTCACGGCTTCAGAGAGAAAGGCGTTTTCGCTTTCTTAAAATGTACTTTCTGTCGCCTGTGATCAGTAATGCGCTTTCCATTCTCTAAAAACGTATTTTCCTTAGTGCACTTTCGGTGTTAACCGACAAGGGCCTGTCTATGAATATTTATTTTACCGATTAGTCCCTATCATTCAAACGGCCGTATATTTGCAACCACAACTCCGATTGAGGTGATTCCAATGCTCATGTTCTCTGTTCGTCGAGCTCTTTCTGTTGGTGTCATTTTCATAATGTTTACACATAGTGAAAATGACAATTTTTCCCTTGCCAGTAAACAGCCCCCTCCGAGGGAGAAGTGTTCCAGCAAATCTTTCCGCCATCGTTCTACACTTCTTCCCGGAGTATTTGTTGACCCCAAGCAAGCCAACCTCTTATGATGAGCCCCGAACTTGCATGTTGACTTTGCTTGCACCTTGTGTCTGTGTAGTTGCAGTTGTTTCATATCATTTTCATCTGTAGTTATTCCATTATGTCTATCATGCATGCTTGTGTTTTCACGATATCATTCGCCATGCTACTTAGAATGTTGTTATTGATAATGCCATGTCACTACTCCACTTTATTTGCATGTCATCATTATAAAATGTTATGAGGATTGTAATGCACCATTGATATGCTATTACTTGGTATTATCATGTTCTTTATGCTATAGTTGTGCACTTGAGAAGTTCAATATTTTGTTCATGCATTTGTATGGTGCATGCTCACTGTTGCATTCATGTTCATGATGATGGAGAAGGAATTAAAATGACTTAATAATAACAAACCTCCTCCGTCATCGATGGGATCGAGTCATAGTGCCACCAAATCGAACTTTTTCAATACAGTCACATTTGCCTTTATGGGAAGGCCTTAATGCGATCTATTGTCGTGCCTCTCGCCGGTGCCTCCAACTAGGGAAGGTTATGGGCATGCTCACCCTAATCAAGTAGGCGGAGATAACCTTGTGTGCCCATTGTTAAATTTTTTGGTACTAGTCCCCGTGAGGGACGTTTTGGCCAGGACGGTGGTCATTGTGTCTTTGGTAGACACGGGGCCACCCAGGACTAGCCCAGTTGGGAGTGGGTCGGAGTGGACGGGAGAGTGTCATGGTAGTAGGTCAGTTTCGTCGAAATGCCATTGGTCCGCCCGAATGGGATGCCGAGGCCATGGGTTCCGTGGTGTGGGTATAGCGTGCTACCTCTGTAGAGTGTATATAAAGTCTATCGATAGCAACACAGTTCGTAGTAGGTTCCCCTATCAGGTCTTGGTCGAAATGGAGGATAAACCTGAAATAATTAAGTTGGTAAATAAATATGTGATAACAACAATATGGTGACTTGGATTATGTGATAGTCGTGAGAAGTGATGACGATGTTTTGATAAGATCACGAGACGAGGTCTCGGTGAGTGTTGAAGACCAAGTGTTGGTCATGGTTGTGATCACCGGAAAGATCACCATTTGGTTGAGAGGCAACCCATTGGTAAGAGAGTCCGAGGGACTCAGTGCACAAGTTTGATTGCATGCATGAGTAATTTGTTGCTATTTGCATTTAAAGAACCATGACAGAACAGAAGATGGTTGTATAAAGTTAACATGTTATGTCTGCATTGAATATGATCGGTAGTTTATTTTCAGCATAGTTTCATGATGCCATGCCATGTTTGGATTGATTATGCCATTAGATGATATGCTATGTTTTGCTATTGACATGTTAGAAGCATGTCTTGATATGCCATGTGATTGCCATGTTAGTAGATGCTATGATGTTGTTCATGCTTAGTTGATATTTTTATCATGCCACCTTCAGTAATTGATATGAGATAAGTTGTTGCATGCACTTGGTTCTTGCTTTGTCTTCTGCTTGTTTGGATGCTATATAATTGGTTGTCTTGCAAGTACATTCAATGTACTGACCTGGCGTGTCATGCCAGTTTTGTAGGTCATACACGGAGTGTTTGCTTGACCCGTCGTACTAGGTCGTAACCTTGCCAGTCCTGTGAGTTGTGGAGCCCAGCCGGAGTTGTTGTGCTACCAAACCAAGACTTCCGCTGCCATTTAAATAAGTTTCCGCTGCCATTTATATAGCCTTAGGGCTATGCCAGATATTTGTATTCATCAATGATGTACTCTTCTATACATGTATTTGATGAATATTCTTGTACCTGGAGTGTTGTATTATGGACCTTCTGTGCGTTAGGTGTTATCCTGGGCTGACGTGCGAAGGCCCCCTGCTCTGTGCGGATCGGGGTGCCACATGCCGACGGTGTAAATCCGAGCGGCTAGAGGAGGAGTCAGCACCTGCATGCGGCCTTGTGGCCTTGCCGGGGACTTCCGGTCCGGTGCCCGGCCAGTCCATAGCGCGGTGCGGCCTCCCACAGCCGGGCGAGCTCAAGCCCGACCGGATCCGCTCCAAATCCGGCCGTCGGGTGCGGAAAACACATCGCTGTGGTTGGGTAGCTCGGGGGCATCGAGTGATAGGGGGCTGAGCGAGCTCGCGTCCGAGCTGCATGCGCCGAAGTTGGCCTAGCGGTGTGGCGGACTAACCGTGTGGGGGTGCGAAGTGGCTTCGCTCGTGTGGGGGACGGAAGCCATCCTGCGCAGGCACTAGATCTGACAGGATGGCCTGGTTGTTAATGTGTGATGTCTGTGGCAACTGTCCGCTCCCCTCTGGCCTCTTCGTTAACATGTGGTCGCGTTCCAACATGTCAGTGAGACGACGATGAGTCCTTTTGTAAAATTTCCGAACGGACGTCTATGTAGGCCGGGGCGCCTCTTCGTGTACCATGGCAACCGTCCATCACCTCTTCCCCTTTCCTTCTTGATTTGGAACTGTTGTCGCACGCTCTTCCTCCCTCCTCCATTTTCCTTCACCCTTCCTTCTGCCATTGTTGGATCGTCTTCTCCATGGAGGGAACAGGCCGGAAAGGGCCATGTTATTCTTGCCCCGATCTGAATGATGACGTGGTGTAGGAACTCATTGATCAGTGCAACATCATCACCTCGGCTAGCAATGGCAGGTTTGTTCAAGATCATTCTCGACTCAACTAATAACATCATTACAATAATCCCAAGGGTCCAGGAGTGGTTTGATCTCCCCTATCTTCTTCACCGTGACCCTGGTCACTCGCGCGCGGACAACGCAAGCCTCGCCTTGTGCAAGTTGGTGCCTCTTGATAATGATGCGTGTGATCTTAAGATGGCATCGCTTGAGGATAAGGCTTGGCCAGGCGCAAATGGAGATTGGATTGTTTATATTGGGTACAACTGCGAGTGGGAACTTGTGAATGTGTACATTCGTCACCGGCTTCCACTTCCAAAAATCTTAGACTGCCCAAAGGTTGAGCAAATAGGTATTCTACATACGTTCAACTACGATCATGGTGACTGTCATCTACAGAAGATAGCAATTTGCCGAGTTCCCAACCTATCTTGGGATTACACGGACTATGGAGTTGTTGCTATCTTCCACAAGCTTGTTGCCTTCGTTCATACTTCAATTGGATGGATATTGCTCAAAAATCAATTTCTATACACGGATGTGTACTGTGATGCAATTCAATACGAGGGTCTTGTGTTTGCTGCCACCACTCGTGGAACTCTTTTTGCATGGAATCCTTATGCTTTCGATACGTTTGTCTTCCACCGTAATTACAATTGTTTCATCCACATGCACGCGGGTTAGCATGTTTCCCTTTACTAATTAACCTTCTTGTGTTTCCAAGGTCCTCTGAACATTCCACCATCTATAGTTGAAAATTTTTATAACCAAGGGGGAGATGACGACGATGATGATCACATGCATGAGGAGCCATATACTCAGTGGCGCCTGGCAACTTTTCGATGGATCACCTCTTCTTGTCTGTATACAGGGCACCGCTGGTGTTACAAAGGAACAGATGTTGTCTCCCATGGTCGCACTCTCTGGACCTATTCCAACATCCGTTGCAGGGTATTCCGGATGGATACTACTGTGCCAGCGCTAACACCTTCTCCCTGGTTTAGTATTGATACTCTTGGGGGAAACTCGCTCTTCCTTGGAAAAAACTATCCTATGATGGTGAAAGGCGATCCAGCTGCTGTCCACACAACGTTACTACCATTTATGAGAAGCAACTATATCTATACCTCGGACATTGCTATGCTTCCCTACCGTGAATATCACAATATGAGAAGCAATTGTATCAATGCCGAGGATTGGTTGAGCTGTAATTCATTTCATTGCTTGTTATTTGTTGTGTCATGAAAACTTTAGTATTTACTAGAATGTTTTGTTGGAACTAATCTTTAATCCAACATGTATGCTCGTTGTCGTTGTGTGTTGACGACTTGTTGTATTTAATGAGTGGTACATTTGCATATCCATGTCATAAACTCAATTTTAAATGGTTTTCGACTCACTTCTTGGAGTGTTAGTGTCGTAGTAGTATAGCCAGCATCCGATTATATGAAGTAGCCACATCACATAGAGCCAGCCAATAGTTAGTTCTAATTAGATCAACTAGAGCTAGGTGTCGCACGGAGGCCAAGAAATATGGTGACAGTGTGATTGCGTGAGGAGGGCTTGTACGTAGTATGATGTAGGCACAGGGCTTGTCGTGTTTCCTACTACTCCGGTCTAAATGTGGAGAAGATTTGGTTGAGTTCTTCCTCCTTTTGCCAACACGTGGGACATCCAGCATCCAAGTCGTGTGATGCAAGAAAACGGAGCGGTAATTGAAGCAACGTGGTGTGCATCTTGGGTTAAACTATAAATAGAATCTTACTACTCTTGAGTAACTCCAAAAGTGGCCATTGAAGATCTTTATTGGATTTGTTTTTCATCACCAGCACGTCGAGGTGAAAGATGTGCATGTTCAGTGGTTCCTCTTGCGTTTTCACTGACATGTGGGACCGCATGTGAGCAAATAGACGATGGGCTCCGCGTGTCTGCTGGCGGGCTGATAAGAGAGATAGAGGTGGGCTCAACACGGACTCCGGGAAATTTGTTCTACGTAACCAACACCTCGATATAGGCTCGATATAGTGGGGTGGCATGGGCCATAACTAGCATTCATGTCTAGCAGTATGGCACACGCTGCCCACATGAGTCCCATCTGAAACCAATTTTCCTGGAGTCTATGCTACAACCATCTCTTCTCCCTCCTATTTTCTCAGCCATCACGCGGTGGCCGGGTGGGGGTTTGCCGATAGTCGGTTTGCTCAACTGCAGTCCCACTTGTAAGTGAAAATGCAACACATCACGCATTCCCCCTTGAGCGGCATGCCGGACCAACCATGTGGGGGTGCGACGCGAACACGACAGGCTTTTCATTTTGAACTTGTAACTTGTAAAATTTGGTTCTGCTCGATGGCATGACTGATAGATAGAAATAACAATTTTCCCTAGAGTAATGAGAAGTTCGGTTCTGGCGCGGTTCATGCATGGAGTACATACGAAAATTATGAAGTTGATTCGAAAGGTACGATAATTACTAGTAGTACCATATGATACTACATGGATTTGACGGAAAGATAAAGATACATATGGATCCATCAATGAGATCCTCACGCCTTAGTGCCGCGGGTCACCAACCGACGTGTGAGGAGCAGCGGCGTTGGCGGCAAGCTCAACGTGCTTCTAAACAATGTCGTACAAGGTTGCCCTGCAGTCCAAGAGGGCCAGCGACCTAACGTCCTCCTCTTGCACATAGTAGTCCTTGTGGACGATTTGCGGATAGACGTGGGTGATTATGTCGACGATGTCTTGCAGCGCCAGGCGCTGCACGGCGAGCGCGACCTCGAGGTGGACATTCTCCGGTGCGACGGCGGGCAGTCGCAGGGCCACCAGTGCGTCGAATAGGTTGTCACCATAGAGATCTATGAGGGTGGCGGGCATCATAGAGCCTGGGTGCATGGGCTGGAGGCGTACGTCAAGGTCGTCCGCGAGCTTCTTGACGACGGTGAACTTGTCGACGAAGCTGACGAGGACCTCGTCGAACAAGGAGACGAAGTTGTCGTCCAAGCGGCCTCTCGCCCTAGCGGCCTCAAGCACGACCTAGAGACGTTCCTCGGTGTCGGGCCACAGACCCGCGTCGTGGACCATCTGGCACAGCTGGCTAATGCTCACGCTCATCGCCTCCATGGATCTAGCTTCTACTCAACTGATCTTGTGACGTGTGTGTTTGCCATCTACTACTCGGCCTTCTACTGCACCTGCCTTTGGCTGTATGATAGGTGGGCTAGCCACCAAATGGGCCGAACAGTCATACACCAAAGGTAGGTGTAGTAAGTCAATGAAGCTGCGTCCCTGTGGGACTAAGCTCCGGTGCCTTAACCGCACCTGCCTTTGGCTGTATGACAGGTGGACTAGCCACCTGTTGGGCCCACATGTCATACACCCAAAGGCAGGTGCAGTAAGTCAATGAAGTTGCGTCCCCCTCCGTGCCAGTGCAGTATAGTCATCTCACCAGACCTCTAGTTGGGGCCAAACGAAAGAACTTTGATGTTTACTGGTTTATTGGTCCCCTTTGCATTTTGCTCTGAGTTTTGACCTTTGATTTAACTAATAAAATGTTAATGCATATAAACAAAAATGTTGTGCTAACTCTAGTCATAGTGGGAGTAACTTAGCAAGTAACATACCGCTGTCCAAGACAAGTTTGCTTATGTGGCATGTATTTAACGAGATGTGTTTAGAGTAACATAATATGTTACTGTAACATAGCGTTTTCCAAGAAAAGATGAGTCTACAAGCTAATAGATGAAGCCATCTATGACACTACTATGTTACTTTGCACTATGAAGGTAGTGACTTAGACTAGTGTCATATGCGTGACACTAGTATAAGTTCATTGCATGTAATGCTATTAATTAGCAAAAATACATTAAGTTCTCTCGATTTTCCCTTCGTCTTGGTCACTGGTAGCCGCTCATACAATAAGGTTAGCTATAAGGCTGGCTATAAGAGTACTACTTTTTCTCATCTTCTCTCTCTCTTTCTTCATATTTATTGTGTCGGCCTACGAATCCGCATATAGCTAGACTCTTGCATGAGAGCCCGCTACTCTTTTTCACTTGCTCTAAGATGACTTATACACCTAGACGGAGGGAGTTGTCTCAAGTCATTGGATGCATACGCACCCCTGCCATGTCAAAACCGGCGGATCTCGGGTAGGGGGTCCCGAACTGTGCATCTAAGGTCGATGGTAACATGAGCCAGGGGACACGATGTTTACCCAGGTTCGGGTCCTCTCTATGGAGGTAATACCCTACGTCATGCTTGATTGATCTTGATGAATATGAGTATTACAAGAGTTGATCTACCACAAGATCGTAATGGCTAAACCCTAGAGGTCTAGCTTGTATGGCTATGGTCATGAATATGTCTCCCTCCTCCGGACTAAGTCCTCTGGTTTATATAGACACCGGGAGGATCTAGGGTTACACAAGGTCGGTTACAAAGAAAGGAACCTACATATTTGGTCACCAAGCTTGCCTTCCACGCCAAGGAGAGTCCCATCCAGACACTGGTGCAGTCTTCGGTCTTCGTGTTCTTCATAGCCCATCAGTCCGGCCCATGGCTAATAGGTCGGACACCCGAGGACCCCTTAGTCTAGGACTCCCTCAGTAGCCCCTGAACCTAGCTTCAATGACAAGGTATCCGGCACATAGATCTGTCTTTGACATTGCAAGGCGGGTTTCTCCTTCTTAACTCCAAGATAGTCTTCGGACGAAACAAACGTGTCCGGATCTGCAACACACAGCTGTGAGAGTATAATATTTCACGAATCCAATCTGCTGACCACTTTATTAACGTGACGTCACGCTTGCCCAGTTATTATTTCGATCCGTTTCCCGTCCCGCTGTTCCACGTTTCGGGGCGTGGTTTTTGTTGGCACGTCCTGTCGAAGCAGAGATCGTGTCCCCTTATCGTGGGATACTCGTCAATACGAGCGTGGGTAACCCAACCATCTTGCGGGAAAGCTTCCTTAGGAATAGGCAGGTTCTCAAGCTTAGGAGGAGGCGTTCAATACCCGCTGCCTTTATAAAGGAACCAAGGGCCGTCTTTTTTATGCCAAACCTCTCCTCAGCCTTCCCAACCTCGAGTTCTAGCACCCGAGGTTCGACTTCACTGCTTCAAGCCTCCCCATCATGTCAGGACCTAGCCCTGAAGGCCGATGGGTGGCTTCCTCCATTACAGAGGAGGATATTGCGAAGCTTCGGGCAGCCAGATACTTGACAGTGGAGATCCACCATAGGCTTCCTGCTCAAGGACATGTTATTCTGACCCCCAGATCTGGCGAGAGGGTCTTATTCATCTCCCACTTCCTCCGAGGTCTAGGGTTCGCTCTTCACCCCTTCGTCCGGGGGCTAATGTTTTATTACAGACTAGATTTTCATGATCTATCTCCGGACTCTTTCCTCCATGTCTCGGCATTTATCATTACATGTGAGGCCTTCCTCTGAATCCCCCACATTTCGGCTTATGGCTCAAGACTTTTAGTGTGAAGCCGAAGGTGGTCAACGGGGAATAGGCAGAGTGCAGTGGTGCTGTAGTGAGCAAGCTTACCAACACTCTCTAGCCAAAAGGCTCTTTGAAAGTGCAACTATCCCTGGGTGGTTTTGGTAATTCCTAACAACATATAGCTCATTGAGCTAGCATTATTCCAAGATTAATATTTCAGGAAAAGCTCAATGAATGGCATGGCATGGATGAGGAAAGTGGATCCCTCAAAATTCTAAGGACAAAAAGTTTGGCTCAAGCTTCAAGATCAAGACTCTACATTATATATTTTAGTGATCCAAGATCACATTGAATCTATAGGAAAAGCCAATACTATCAAGGAGGGATGAGGTGTTGCTTAATGGCTTGCTTCGTCAAAGTGCTTAGTGATATGCTCCAAAACCCTCAACTACCTTCCCACATCCACATATGACCTAAACCAAAAGTCAAACTCGGCCCCACCGATTCTTTCTATCCGGCGCCACCGAGTTTCAAATGTCATAGCCACTGCCACAAACCCTAGCAATTCGGTTTCACCGATAGGGATCTCGGTCTCACCGAGATGGGATTGTAATCTCTCTGTTTCCCTTCGTAACGTTTCGGTCTTACCGAGATGAGCGATCGGTCCCACCGAGATTGCAATGTAAACTCTCTGTTTCCCTTTTGTAACATTTCGGTCTCACCGAGATGAGCGAATCGGTCCCACCGAGTTTACCTGACCAACTCTCTGGTTAGCTTATTACCAAAATCGGTCCCACCGAGTTTGTGTAATCGGTCACACCGAGATTACGTTATGCCCTAACCCTAACCATATCGGTCCTACCGAGTTGCATCTCAGTCCCACCGAAAATCCTAACGGTCACTAGGTTTGCTGAATCGGTCCGACCGAGTTTAACCATTCGGTCCCACCGAGTTTGGCAAATTGTGTGTAACGGTTAGATTCTGTGTGGAGGCTATATATACCCCTCCACCCACTCTTCATTCGTGGAGAGAGCCATCAGAACATACCTACACTTCCAATACACATTTTCTGAGAGAGAACCACCTACACTTGTGTTGAGGTCAAGATATTCCATTCCAACCATATGAATCTTGATCTCTAGCCTTCCCCAAGTTGCTTTCCACTCAAATCTTCTTTCCACCAAATCCAAATCCTGTGAGAGAGAGTTGAGTGTTGGGGAGACTATCATTTGAAGCACAAGAGCAAGGAGTTCATCATCAACACACCATTTGTTACTTCTTGGAGAGTGGTGTCTCCTAGATTGGCTAGGTGTCACTTGGGAGCCTCCGACAAGATTGTGGAGTTGAACCAAGG
The DNA here is from genome assembly GCF_018294505.1 of Triticum aestivum. Lineage (NCBI taxonomy): Eukaryota > Viridiplantae > Streptophyta > Magnoliopsida > Poales > Poaceae > Triticum > Triticum aestivum. The sequence continues at coordinate 277,367,156 of NC_057803.1, read as the reverse complement.
AGTTTGTAAGGGCAAGGAGATCGCCTACTTCGTGAAGATCTACCGCTAGTGAGGCAAGTCCTTCGTGGGCGACGGCCATGATGGAATAGACAAGGTTGCTTCTTCGTGGACCCTTCGTGGGTGGAGCCCTCCGTGGACTCGCGCAACCGTTACCCTCCGTGGGTTGAAGTCTCCATCAACGTGGATGTACGATAGCACCACCTATCGGAACCACGACAAAAACATCCGTGTCTCCAATTGCGTTTGAATCCTCCAAACCCTTCCCTTTACATTCTTGCAAGTTGCATGCTTTACTTTCCGCTGCTCATATACTCTTTTGCATGCTTGCTTGAATTGTGTGGAGATTGCTTGACTTGTGCTAAGATAGCTAAAATCTGCCAAGAACTAAAATTGGGAAAAGGCTAGATTTTTATTTGGTCAAGTAGTCTAATCACCCCCCCTCTAGACATACTTTCGATCCTACAAGTGGTATCAGAGCTTTGGTCTCCATTTGCTTTGATTTCCATAGCTTTTGGTGGTCATAGCCTTGGTTTCACAACCTAGGAGAGTATGGCGTCTAGCGAGGGAAATTATCACCGTAGAGGTCCTTACTTTGATGGTACTAATTTTGCTAGTTGGAAGCATAAGATGAAAATGCATATTCTTGGACATAACCCCGCCGTTTGGGCTATTGTGTGTGTTGGCTTGCAAGGTGAATTCTTTGATGGGAAAGAACCGAATCGTGAAGCTACCGCGGATGAGTTGAAGATGCTACAATACAATGCTCAAGCTTGTGATATCCTCTTCAACGGATTGTGCCCCGAAGAATTCAACAAAATCAGCCGTCTTGAGAATGCAAAGGAAATTTGGGATACTTTGATTGACATGCATGAAGGTACCGACTCCGTCAAGGAATCCAAGTTGGATGTGCTTCAAAGTCAACTTGACAAGTTCAAAATGAAGGATGGTGAAGGTGTCGCTGAAATGTACTCTAGGCTTGCTCTTATCACAAATGAGATTGCCGGCTTAGGGAGTGAAGAGATGACCGATAGATTCATCATCAAGAAGATCCTAAGAGCCTTGGATGGAAAATATGATACCGTGTGCACATTGATCCAAATGATGCCCAATTACAAAGATCTCAAGCCAACGGAAGTCATCGGAAGAATTGTTGCTCATGAGATGTCACTCAAGGATAAAGAGGAACTTCACAACAAATCAAGTGGTGCTTACAAAGCCTCATGTGAAGCCCCCACATCATCGAGTGAGAAACAAACCTTCAATGAAGAATTGAGCTTAATGGTGAAGAACTTCAACAAGTTCTACAAGAGTAGAAGCAAAGAGAGAAGCTCCAAATCAAGGTCCTACAATGACAAAAGATCTTCTAGTCGAGAGCGAAACTGCTACAATTGTGGAAGGCCCGGACACTATTCCAATGAGTGTACGGCCCCCTACAAGAGAAGAGAAGATTCTCCCAAGAGAAGAAGTAGAAGAGAAGAATCACCATCTAGAGAAAGAAGGAGTAGAGATGATCGTTATGAACGAAGACCCTCACGGAGAAGCAAGGATTCGGAAAGAAAGGACAAGTCATCAAGGAGCTACACAAAACGAAGACATCAAGCTCATGTTGGTGAATGGGTATCCGGCTCCGACTCCGACAACCACTCCGAGAGAAGCTATCACTCCGACTCCGAATATACTCAAGATGAAGGTGTTGCCGGTCTAGCACTTGTGACAACCAACTCCTACGACATATTTGACTCACCAAATGAAGGAGTTGGAACATGCTTCATGGCTAAAGGCCCAAAGGTATCACACCCCGAGTATGTTGATTTCAATAGTGATGAAGATGACTTGTTAGGTGATGATGATTTACTTGTTGACAACTCTAGTGATGAATACTATGATGAAACGTCAATTAATCATGCTAATCAAGATAAAACGAATGACAATGATAAGGAGAAGATTGAGTCTCTAACTAAAGAACTAAACACTCTTAAGTTAGCTCATGAAACTATCTTAGGAGATCATCGAGAACTTTTAAGGACTCATGAGAAATTGCGCTTTGAAAAGCTCAACCTTGAGCAAGAGCATGAGTTCTTAAAAGCAATCAATGATGATCTTCGCAAGAAAAGTTCTTCTTACATTGCCAAGCGTTTACTCTTATCCACTTACATGCCTCAAGTCAAGTCTAGTAACAAGAACAAGAAAGATTCTTCCTCTAGTAGTAACAATAATCATGCTAAATCCAATATTGTTGCTTCTAGTAGTTCTCTTGATTCCACTAATGATTCTCTTAGCCAAGTTACACTTGAGCAAGAAAATAGCTTATTGAAGGGAATTATAGAGAAAGGTGTTTACAAGAGCCTTGCCGGAAGTAAGCAATTCGAGGAAATTGTACGCAAGCAAGGAAGGCACCGGAAGAATCAAGGTGTTGGTTTTGAACGAAAGTTCAATGCCAATGGAGTTGAGTGGGAAGAAGATCAATACCCCAAGACGAAGTTTGTTCCTCAACAAGAGAAGTATGATCCTACTTCTCTCAAAGGGACACAAGCTCAAGATGATCTTCCACCACAAGACCACAAGCAAAAAGGCAAGGACAAGCTTCAAGAGGAAATTGATGCATTTGAAGAAGCTCCTAAGGCCTTGGTCAAGTGGGTTCCCAAGACTACTTCAAGTTCCACTTCATCAAGTACAACTACAACACCGAGGATTCCCATCAAGATGGTGTGGATCCCGAAGAAGAAGAACTAGAGAGTTCTTGAGGGTGACTCCGCCAACATACTTCACTCTTATCATCTTGGCAAGAACAAGTGCAATCAACTTCCACATCTTGCACTAGTTCAAGGAGTCACAAACCCTCTTGTTGGTAAGACAAGGGACAAGGTAACCTAAAAGCTTTCATAGACATCATCTTGTGTGTGCATCACTCTATGTCTATGGATATCCTTGTTTGTTCCTTGTGGGACTAACCCGTGTAGGTATTGAAAGTGCAACTCACTCCAATGGATAGCTCCAAATGATCTACATCAACATTGAGCATCCACATCTTCAACATCTACATGAAGTCATCATCGACAAAACCCAAGGTTAGTTCATCCCTCTTAGGGGGGATCTCACATCTAGGGGGAGCTTTACTCTAAGAATTGAGCTAAAGCAACTCTAATGGTGTGAACACAACAATGCTTTATGTAAAAGTGGTAACCCCACTTGTGCTTAAACGATGAGTATGACCTATGATCAAATGTTCTCATTTGACTCCTAAGTCAATATACTCATATATAGATGACCTAGTCATCGCAAATTGTTTGATAGATGCTAGAATTGGTTGTGCATGCTTTGCCACATATTTCAATTGCCATTTTATTGTGTGAGCATGTTGATTGCATATTTTACTCATTCGAGGACATCCACTTGTTGTTTTGATTGATTGGTTTTCTTTTCTTTTGCCAAGTGGATGGACAAGAATGCCTAAGAACCCTCTCTAGCTATCTATGCTTTTCTCGTCTCAAACTCTATTCATGCTACATCACAAAATTTGATCAAGTCAGATTCGAACCACTCTGTGTGAGGAGCACTCGGAGTCCCCGATTCGTCATAGACTTAAACTTCCAAAACTTCTTTGTGTGTTTCGGTCTGACCGATTCCTCCATTTCGGTCATACCGAGATCACTAAGTCGATCTAGGTTTTCAATCTCGGTGCAACCGATTTGAACTTTTCGGTCACACCGAGTTGCTGTAACTGTCAACAGTTATGCATCTCGGTGCCACCGAGTTGTTCCACTCGGTCACACCGACAGGGTCGGGCTATATATACTCACGGGCAAAATTTTGGAAATTTCTCCGAAACCCCTTCGCCCGCGCATAGCTCGCTCTGCCTCCTGGGTCTCCGGATCGTCCTCCTCGTCGCCAGCCGCCTCCTGTCGCTGGTCTCCGCCGCCGTCAACGGAATTCTTCCCCGCCGTTGCCGCCGTAGCGAGTTCATCGCCGAACTAGGGTATGGACTCGATCACAGTGCTATCCCCGTCCGATTCCTAGCACATTGTGTTCATTATGATTCTTACCACGATTGAAACGCTTCTATCCAGTCAAAACACTCCGTAGATTAGAGTTGAATCGAAAATTTAGGGTTAGGTTTCCGCCGAAACCATCTCGGACCCACCGGGTTGCAGAACTCGGTTCCACCGATTCGGCCAAGGCCATTGCACATGTGGTTCTCGGTCTGACCGAGAATTGCAAATCGGTGTGACCGAGTTCAGGACTTTGTGAAACCCTAGCAGTCTCGGTGCCACCGAACTGTGACTCGGTCTGACCGAGTTCACTAGTTTAGGTTCCAACAGCTGCTTCGGTATCACCGAGTTTGCAAATCGGTTGATCCGAAATGCTTTCTGTGGAAAACTAAAACTAAGTTTTTGACTCATTCTTTTGCAAAAATCTCTGTATTTTGTGATGCTCATCCACTCTATCTCATCTACAATCTATTCACAGGGTCTGCTGTTAGTGTTTGCAACATGTCTGACCAGAGTGACAGCCAGAACAGGTCAGAGGAGCAGGTTCACCTGAGTGAGGGCACTAGTCCCTCTAGCAGTTCAGATGATGGTAGCAGGAGCACCCCAAGCAATTTGCCAAAGGCTGCCACTAGAGCAAGCAAGAAGAAAACTTCAGAGTCTGAGGATGAAGACTATGTGGCCACTGAGGATGAGGCCACATCAAAGAAGAAAGTGGTTAAGAAGGAGTACAGCTCAGCTGCAGTTAAGCCAGGGATGAAGATCAAAAGGCCAGCAGGAAGACAACCAATGTCTAAGGCCAGAGCATCCTCTCAAGCATCTTTGGAATCTCAACCCAAAGAGCCTGCTGCAGAAGGAAAGAAAAGGAAGGAAAGGGTCAAGAAGACCATGGCCAGAGTGATTGGAAAGGCTTCCATGATGGAAGAAGAAGAGGAAGAAGAGGTTGCTGCACCAGCACCCAAGGCACAGAAGCTTATGGGTGATGCTATCAGGACAGGGGCTGCAACATCAAAGCCCAAAGAAGCACCCAAAGCTGCCTCCAAGCCCAAGACTGCACCAAAGAGAAATACCAGAAACATACCAGCTGCTGAGAAGAACAAGGCCCCAGTGCCTGAGACTGTTGCTGAAGAAGAAGATGAAGAGCATGTTCTGAGAAAATTGAAGCCAAAAATTCCAGACCACAATGATGCTCATCCTGTGGCTGAGAACATGAAGATCAGGAGAGACTCAGGACTGAGGAAATGGAGAGAGACAGATCCATATGCTACCAGGAGAAGGACTGCTGTTGATTACAGGTTCCACACAAAGGAACAGCAGGATTTCTATGAGACAGTGTTGCTGGACAAGAAGCCTATAGTGTGTGAAATGAGGTGGGTCGACTGGAAGTATATCAAGGAAAATGAGGAACACTATCCTGGTGTGTTTGACAGCTTCAGTGCTTGTGGAGTTGCAGACTTTGTTGGGCAGAAGCTCACAAAGTGGAATGAGGAGCTCATAATGCAATTCTACTCCACAGCACACTTCTATCCAGATGGCAGGATAGTATGGATGTCTGAAGGTACAAGGTACCACTCAACTATTGAGGAATGGGCAAATCTGATCAATGCTCCTAAGGAAAAAGAAGATGACTTGGATGTCTATGCCAAGAAGAAGATGGATCACAACTCTATGGCAAATATGTACAAGGAGATTCCTGAAGATGATCTTGAGACTCACCAGTTTGGGTCAGTAAAACACTTGCTGTCAGGGCTGCCTACAATCAATTGGATCCTTAGGCACACTCTCTTGCCCAAGTCTGGTGATCACAGAATGATCAGAGGCCATGCAATTAACTTGCTACATATATTTGATGTGCCACAGAAGTTCAAGGTCATGAGCCTTATAGTTGAGACTATCAAGAGGACTGCAGCTGACCAGAAAAGAAGTTGTGGATATGCCCCACAGATCCAGGAGTTGATAAACTCAAAGATGGGCACAGGCACATACTTGTTGGATAAGGAACACTTGCCTATCTATCCTGACTTCGAGGACAACCAAGTTGTGATGAATGAAGATGAACCCTCCTCAGTGCAAGCACAAGCAAAGAAGGAGAAGGCAAAGATGGAGAAGGCTGCCAAGATGCCAACTCAAGAGGAGGCATCTGAGTACTTTTTGAAAAGCAAGCAGGACCAGCTTGGTTACTTGATAGCATCATCTCTGAGGATTGAGAAGGGGTTGGCCACCCTAACTCAAAACCAGGAGAGCCTGGAAAGAATCATGGAACAAAAATTCTATGATTTAGATGTCAAAGTAACTGAGATTCAGTCTGTTGTGGAGCAGCTACAGGATGACATGCAGGAGAGGAAGGGCAAGACAACCACTGATGCATTTGCCAGAGTGCCTCGAGCTCAGAGATCTGCTGCAGTGCCTGTACCAGACACTAGAGTCACTTCATCTGCACCAGCTACAGCTCCAGCGCAACCAGCTCCAGCACCTACCCCATCAGCTCCATCTACTTCAACTGAAGCCTTCGTCCTTGGAGTTCTCCGGACACCACCACCTGAAGACCAAGCCTGAGAGACGTTCTAGTGCTATGCATTTTCTATGAACTTTTTGGTAACTTGTTGCCAAAGGGGGAGAAAAATGTATAGATCATAGGCTTCGAGAGAGAGCGTTGCTTTTTATTCTCTCTTGCTTTGGTGGTTGAACTTTGTTTGTCTTTTGATTGCTTGAGATACTACGCTATTATCTGTGAGACATTGATGATCATGTGGTTGATCATAAGCTACACTTATGCTTGTTAGATGATATTATCTTACTTATCCTTATATGATCATTCACTTTGCTTGGTGATGAGTGCATGTATTTAATTCTTATCATTTTGAGCGCTCCACCAAGATGTATGTGACATGGAAGAGTAACCCATGATCCTAACTCATTGTGCATTTGCAGTCCAAAGCAAATCTTAAGATATGCACAAATTTAGGGGGAGCTCTTGCTTTTCACATACTTCTCAAAGCGACGATATCTTTCACTCTTATTATCATTTGTCGAAGCTTTGATCTATATGTTGTCATCAATTACCAAAAAGGGGGAGATTGAAAGTGCAACTATCCCCGGGTGGTTTTGGTAATTCCTAACAACATATAGCTCATTGAGCTAACATTATTCCAAGATTAATATTTCAGGAAAAGCTCAATGAATGGCATGGCATGGATGAGGAAAGTGGATCCCTCAAAATTCTAAGGACAAAAAGTTTGGCTCAAGCTTCAAGATCAAGACTCTACATTTTATATTTTAGTGATCCAAGATCACATTGAGTCTATAGGAAAAGCCAATACTATCAAGGAGGGATGAGGTGTTGCTTAATGGCTTGCTTGCTCAAAGTGCTTAGTGATATGCTCCAAAACCCTCAACTACCTTCCCACATCCACATATGACCTAAACCAAAAGTCAAACTCGGCCCCACCGATTCTTTCTATCCGGCGCCACCGAGTTTCAAATGTCATAGCCACTGCCACAAACCCTAGCAATCGGTTTCACCGATAGGGATCTCGGTCTCACCGAGATGGGATTGTAATCTCTCTGTTTCCCTTCGTAACGTTTCGGTCTTACCGAGATGAGCGATCGGTCCCACCGAGATTGCAATGTAAACTCTCTGTTTCCCTTTTGTAACATTTCGGTCTCACCGAGATGAGCGAATCGGTCCCACCGAGTTTACCTGACCAACTCTCTGGTTAGCTTATTACCAAAATCGGTCCCACCGAGTTTGTGTAATCGGTCACACCGAGATTACGTTATGCCCTAACCCTAACCATATCGGTCCTACCGAGTTGCATCTCAGTCCCACCGAAAATCCTAACGGTCACTAGGTTTGCTGAATCGGTCCGACCGAGTTTAACCATTCGGTCCCACCGAGTTTGGCAAATTGTGTGTAACGGTTAGATTCTGTGTGGAGGCTATATATACCCCTCCACCCACTCTTCATTCGTGGAGAGAGCCATCAGAACATACCTACACTTCCAATACACATTTTCTGAGAGAGAACCACCTACACTTGTGTTGAGGTCAAGATATTCCATTCCAACCATATGAATCTTGATCTCTAGCCTTCCCCAAGTTGCTTTCCACTCAAATCTTCTTTCCACCAAATCCAAATCCTGTGAGAGAGAGTTGAGTGTTGGGGAGACTATCATTTGAAGCACAAGAGCAAGGAGTTCATCATCAACACACCATTTGTTACTTCTTGGAGAGTGGTGTCTCCTAGATTGGCTAGGTGTCACTTGGGAGCCTCCGACAAGATTGTGGAGTTGAACCAAGGAGTTTGTAAGGGCAAGGAGATCGCCTACTTCGTGAAGATCTACCGCTAGTGAGGCAAGTCCTTCGTGGGCGACGGCCATGATGGAATAGACAAGGTTGCTTCTTCGTGGACCCTTCGTGGGTGGAGCCCTCCGTGGACTCGCGCAACCGTTACCCTCCGTGGGTTGAAGTCTCCATCAACGTGGATGTACGATAGCACCACCTATCAGAACCACGACAAAAACATCCGTGTCTCCAATTGCGTTTGAATCCTCCAAACCCTTCCCTTTACATTCTTGCAAGTTGCATGCTTTACTTTCCGCTGCTCATATACTCTTTTGCATGCTTGCTTAAATTGTGTGGAGATTGCTTGACTTGTTCTAAGATAGCTAAAATCTGCCAAGAACTAAAATTGGGAAAAGGCTATATTTTTATTTGGTCAAGTAGTCTAATCACCCCCCTCTAGACATACTTTCGATCCTACACTCTTTCACCAAAACCTACAACCAATGGCAGCGAGAGGGGTTTTATGGCACGGAACCCCGTAGCGCCAAGTGGGCAGCTATACCTGCATTCTGTTCCGGCCTTCCGCCATAGCTTGTATCATGGATTAAAAAGGGGCTGGACTGGGATTCAGTTGACGAAGTGCAAACTCTACAAAGCCGCATCTGAACCCTCCATGAGAGAGACATCGATCTTGTCAACGTGATTCAAGTGATGCTAGTTCGCCGAATCCTGCCATTCTAGCGCAGGTCTCGCCACATGTGGGAGCTTAATCCAGAAGGACCGCGAACCCTCCAACACTTCTTTGGCACTACGCATGAAGGGATGTGGAAGCTGTTTTTCTGGAAGTGAAAACATTGGCCGGACACTACTGAGGACGCTGGCCTTGACTGCCACCGTCCGGATACCCGGTAAGCACTTGTCTTTCGAACACTTTGTAGTTACGCATACCATAATATGGTACTGAGCAAACTATCTTCTTCTACGGCTGGATAAAGAAAGCGGAACTAATCATGTGTTCGGCCTCCCTGCCCGAAGGCCCAGCGAATCCTGTTTTAACAAGGATGTTGGCCCTGGTACCATACCAGATGCCTGCGAAGGGGGGCAAGGCGGAGAGGACCAAAGATGGCCTCCATCCTGAAGGTGCATCAGACATTGTGTCCGGAGGAATCAAGATCCCATCGTCCGAAGACAAAAATGAGGGGGAGGTCAACGCCTCTTCCCCCCATGGAAAGAAAAGGGCTGCCTCCAAAGATTGGGAGGAAAAGGCTTCTAAGCGAGGCAATATGCCTCTGTGGGGCTGCTCAGGCTTGGAGGACGTCGACGCGCAGTCTCATGATGAGGACAAGCCTCAGGCCAAATCGTAAGTAAACAAGGATGTTTTAGACCTCTCCCACTCTTTTCCTTGTGATGCCTAGAATATATATTTTTTGCAGTTCGGCACGCAGTCTTCTTCAACAATCCTCTTCCTCGGGGGACCTTCTGCCAGAGATTATGGGAAGAGAGACGCCTCCATTGGCCTCTCCGCCCCATAGGGCAGACGACTTCGAGGTGTCATCGTGGAGGGTCTCCCCCGACCAACAGGCGGTGCGAGGGACGCTGAAGATACTACCCAACGGTGATACTTTGGTGGCCCAGGGTCCGGGGATCACTAATGAAGGCCCTGAACAATCCGATCTACAGCCGAATACGAATAAATGTATCCCTTCAAATGGTGGTCGTACTCCTACGGCAGCCTCCGGAGATTGAGAGGCGCCGGATATACTAACTAACATGCTGCAGCAGGCGTCCGTCTCAGAGGAACATCATACCTTGATGGGCACGGTGGTTGAAAAGGACATGTCCGCGAAGCGCGGATTGAATGAGGCCTTTGTGGGCCTACTAAGAGGTTTCAAGGTTTGTACTGTAATATGGTCAATTGTGTTTTATTCATGAAATACACCTGTGTATAGATAGTAGCCCCTGAGACACTAATTGGCTTCCCGAGGGAGTGAAAGCGCAACTATCCATGGGTAGTTTTGGTAATTCCTAACAACATATAGTTTATTGAGCTAATGCTACTTAAAGATAAACATTTCAGGAAAGCTCAATGATTGGCATGGCATGGATGAGAAAAGTTGATCTCTCAAAATTCGAAGGACAAAGAATTGGCTCAAGCTCAAAGCTCAGGACTCTACATCTTTTCATTTTTAGTGATCCAAGATCACATTGAGTCCATAGGAAAAGCCAATACTATTAAGAGGGGATGAGGTGTTGCCTAATGGCTTACTTGCTCAAAGTGCTTAGTGATATGCTCCAAGACCCTCAACTACTTTCTCACATCCACATATGTCCCAAACCAAAAGCCAAACTTGGCCCCACCGAAATTTATCTATTCGGCGCCACCGAGTTCAGTTGACATACCCACTGCCCGAAACCCTAGTCTTTTCGATCTCACCGATAGGGATCTCGGTCTCACCGAGATGGGATTGTAATCTCGCTGTTTCCCTTCGTAGTATTTCGGTCAAACCAAGATTGCAATGCAAACTCTCTATTTCCCTTTCGTAACACTTCGATCCAACCAAGATCAGCAAATCGGTCCCACCGAGTTTGCCTGATCAACTCTCTGTTAGTCCATTACCAAAATCGGTCTCACTGAGTTTGTGTAATCGGTCTCACCGAGATTACGTTATGCCCTAACCCTAATGGAATCGGTCCCACCGAGCATGTCGGTCCCACGAAAATCCTAACGTTCACATTTTGAACTAAATCGGCCTGACCGAGTTGTATGATTCGGTCCCACCGAGTTTGGTGATTTGTGTGTAACGGTTATATTTTGTGTGGAGGCTATTTATACTCCTCCACCCCTCTTCATTCATAGAGAGAGCCATCAGAACATGCCTGCACTTCCAACATACATTTTCTGAGAGAGAACCACCTACACTTGTGTTGAGGTCAAGATATTCCACTCCAACCACATAAATCTTGATCTCTAGCCTTCCCCAAAATGCTTTCCACTCAAATCATCTTTCCACCAAATCCAAATCCTTTGAGAGAGAGTTGAGTGTTGGGGAGACTATCATTTGAAGCACAAGAGCAAGGAGTTCATCATCAACACACCATTTGTTACCTCTTGGAGAGTGTTGTCTCCTAGATTGGTTAGGTGTCACTTGGGAGCCACCGTCAAGATTGTGGAGTTGAACCAAGGAGTTTGTAAGGGCAAGGAGATCGCCTACTTCATGAAGATTTACCCAAGTGAGGCAAGTCCTTCATGGGCGACGGCCATGGTGGGATAGACAAGGTTGCTTCTTTGTGGACCCTTCATGGGTGGAGCCCTCCGTGGACTCGTGCAACTGTTACCCTTCATCAATTGAAGTATCCATCAACGTGGATGTACGATAGCTCCACCTATTAGAACCACGCCAAAAATCTCCGTGTCTCCAATTGTGTTTGCACACTCCAAACTCCTCCCTTTACCTTCATATGCAATTTTTTACTTCCCGCTGCTATACTCTTAGAATTGCATGTGTAGGTTGATTGCTTGAATTGTGCTAAGTTGCTAAAATCTGCCAAGAACAAAAATTGGGAAAAGGCTAGATTTTTATTTGGTCGAGTAGTCTAATCACCCCCCTCTAGACATACTTTTGATCCTACAAGTGGTATCATAGCTTTGGTCTCCATTTGCTTTGATTTCCATAGCTTTTGGTGGTCATAGCCTTGGTTTCACAACCTAGGAGAGTATGGCGTCTAGTGAGGGAAATTACCACCGTAGAGGTCCTTACTTTGATGGTACAAATTTTGCCAGTTGGAAGCATAAGATGAAAATGCATATTCTTGGACATAACCCCGCCGTTTGGGCTATTCTGTGTATTGGCTTGCAAGGTGAATTCTTCGATGGGAGAGAGCCAAACCGTGAAGCTTCCGTGGAAGAGATGAAGATGCTACAATACAATGCTCAAGCTTGTGATATTCTCTTCAACGGATTATGCCCCGAAGAATTCAACAAAATTAGCCATCTTGAGAATGCAAAGGCAATTTAGGATACTTTGATTGATGTGCACGAAGGTACAGAATCTGTCAAAGAATCCAAACTGGACGTGCTTCAAAGTCAGCTTGACAAGTTCAAAATGAAGGATGATGAAGGCTTCGCTAAAATGTACTCTAGGCTTGCTCTCATCACAAATGAGATTGTCGGCTTAGGAAGTGAAGAGATGACCGATAGATTCATCATCAAGAAGATCCTAAGAGCCTTGGATGGAAAATATGATACCATGTGCACATTGATCCAAATGATGCCCAATTACAAAGATCACAAGCCAACGGAAGTAATTGGAAGAATTGTTGCTCATGAGATGTCACTCAAGGATAAGGAAGAGCTTCACAACAAGTCAAGTGGTGCTTACAAAGGCTCGTGTGATGCTCCCAAATCATCAAGTGAGAAGCGAACCTTAAATGAAGAATTGAGTCTAATGGTGAAGAAATTCAACAAGTTCTACAAGAGTAGAAGCAAGGAAAGAAGTTCCAAGTCAAGGTCCTACAATGACAAAAGATCTTCTAGTCGTGAGAGCAATTGCTACAATTGTGGAAGACCCGGACACTATTCCAATGAGTGTACGGCTCCCTACAAAAGAAGAGAAGATTCTCCCTACAAAAGGAGAAGTTGAAGAGAAGAATCACCATCAAGAGAGAGAAGGAGTAGAGATCATAGTTATGAACGAAGACCCTCTCGGAGAAGCAAGGACTCAAAAAGGAAGGACAAGTCATCAAGGAGCTACACAAAAAGAAGACATCCTGCTCATGTTGGTGAATGGGTATCCGGTTCCGACTCTGACAATCACTCCGAAAGAAGTTATCACTCCGACTCGGAATATACTCAAGATGAAGGTGTTACCGGACTAGCACTTGTGACAACCAACTCCTTTGACATATTTGACTCACCAAATGAAGGAATTGGGAGATGCTTCATGGCTAAATGTTCAGGACCCCGATTCCAAATCACATCGATCTAGTCGGTAACACCTCATATCACTTTGCGGCCTCACACACGGTATCCCACAGATGTCGCCTTACCATGGCCCAGAACCGTTTGCGCCTTTTGGCTCACGTATATGACAGTGTTGCTAGCATCCATATGACAGAGAACCCAGGCCGACATGGCTAGTCATGAACCCAAGTGGCACAGACCTATGGAGACAGGCATACATGAATCACATGGAGCATGTCGGTCATCAGCGAGTGATTCCAGGCTGTAGCACTGGGCTAACAGGACTCGAGGGAACCCGGGCTGTAGCAGGCTAGGCAGGACTCCGGATGTCACCGCGTGACTTTTCCTCGAAGGGACAGACATAGGAACGACGTGAAACACATGTCGGCCAGTCAAGTGTCCTGAGCAGTAGTGCTGGGCTAGCAGGACTCTGGTGAACCGGGCTGTAGCGGACTACTATGGCTCGAGGAACACTAGACTACATTTCCCCATAAGAAAGGCTGCCAAGGATAAACAACTAGATTATCGGATCCCACTCATACCAAGCATTTCAATCATACACACAATATGCCCGATATGAGTACATACAACATGGCATCACAACAAAACTACAACTCAAGTACTTTATTTAAAGGCTCCAGAGAGCCATACATAACATGTTCATATAGATAGGGGTCACATGATCCGACACTCAGGTCATACAATCATACAAGTACAGGCGGAAGTAAATGGTCTGAGTACAGACACTAGAAAGCAAGAAGGCTTCTTGAAGCCTAACTATCTACATAGGGCCCTCCATGGCCAGGATCACCACCTGGGTGGCTAGTCACTCGTCGACGTCAAGGTCTACGTAGAACCCATCGAAGGGGGCGGTGTTGTCGTCTGAAAATAGTAATTAAGCAAACATGAGTACAAAGGTACTCAGCAAGTCTTACAACAGAACCTACTATACATGCTCATTCTCAAGAAGGTGGTGGGGTTATTGCAGCAAGCCAGCTTTGACTCTTGGCTAAGCTATCCTACGGAACTCCACTAGTAAAATAGTTTTCGCACACGAGTCCACTACTCACCAACACAATACTCCACCGGGGATCCTCTCTCGTCATCCTACGAGAGGGCCATCCTCGGTACTCACACTTATCTTGAGTCTTTTAGTAGTAGCCATTAACTTTTCTATGAACTGTATAGGCAACCAAGTAGTCCTTTACCGCGGACGCGGCTATTCGAATAGTTTTATACCCTGCAGGGGTGTACTTCTTCAAACATGCTTTCACCACTTACCGCCGTTTACACGACATGTACTCGGCAACCTTCAAGCGGAAGCCCGGCGAGGGTGTCGGCCATGGCCTACCTAAACACTTAAGTCTCTAGTCCAGGTTTATCGCCTATCCAGGTTCCATCCGCAGGGAGTCTGGCCGAGGTTTCCACATACGGCCCCGAACGATGTGAACAGGGTTCCCGAGACACCAAACGGGTGACTCGGTACACCGTGCCATGGTGTATCTACCGCAACATAGCCCACCCCTAGGGTCAGCGCTATGCACGACCGCCAACACATAACCTACAAACACCAGAAACTATTTGCAACTCCTGGACAGAGTACTAGGGTGATTAAGAAGCCGAGAGGGTCCATTGGTTTTAGGCCCAACGTATGGTAGTAACTGCATCTTAAATCACACATACAGATCTCAGTTCTTATGGACGGCCTCAATGAAACAACCCACCATGTACTCCTACATGGCCTCTCATCGATACCTTTACCAAATCATGTTCATCACATCCCTCACATTACCGATATAACCATTTCACTCTAGCCCATCACCCAGATGGACCAGACCTGACACAACTCTAAGCATAGCAGGCATAGCAAGGTAGGAAACACATACATGGCTCAATCAACTCCTACACATGCTAGTGGGTTTCGTCTAGTTACTGTGGCAATGACAGGTCATGCAGAGGAAAAGGGTTCAACTACTGTAGCACACAACAGTTTGAATCGCGTTGTCTTAATGCAGTAAACAAGAGCAGAGGCGAGAACATGGGTTTGTATCGGAATGATCAATGGGTTGCTTGCCTGTTGTAGAGGTGGTAGGGTACTACCCTTCAGACAGATACTAGGGGTTATCCTAATGCAAGCTAAAACAGAAGGGGATGAACTCATTTGAATCAAAGATTCAAATATTAGCTCATTAAACATGGCCTTATTAGTGCATTACCTTATTCTGCTTAAACAGCAAGGTTAACTTATTTTGTCATGCATGAAACCATTACAGATGGATAGATTGAATTTTTCTGATCATTTTCATATATAAATCTTTGCATTTGGAGCTATGGTTGATTTTCTATGATTTTTAGAAGTTTTGACTATTTTCTGGAATTTCCTATATAAGAATAAATCCAGAAAATAAATAACTGCGTCAGCACTGCGTCACTGTGACGTCAGCGGGTCAAAGGCGCCAGCCCAGGTCAAACCTGACTGGTGGGCCCCATCTGTCAGTGTCTCAGCTAACTAATAGAGTTAGTTAGTGTTTAGTTAGCACTAAACTAGGTTAGTTAGGCCCTGGGTCCACATTTCAATGAGAGAGAGTTAGTTAATGAGGTCATTAACCTCTAACAGAGTGATTAGCTCTAATTAAAAACTAATCTAATTTAGTTAGGAGCCGGCACCACATATCAGTGACTCAGGCGGGGTCAAACTGGGGTCAAACCCCTGGTCAGCAGGGTCAATCCCGCCGGCGTTGAGTCGCCGGCGAGGCCGAGACGGCGGAGAGCGTCAGAAATGCTGCTCTGTTGACCAAAACGGCGGCCGAGGGCATCTATGCGTTGCGGGTGCTCGGCCGCATCCATCTACGCAAGAGGGAGGGGCTGAGGTTAGCCAAGTTCGCCGGAATCAAGCTCACGGCGGCGGCCGGAGATCGGACCTCGACGGAAACGAAGCTACGGTGGATGGGAGGATGAACGGATGCTTGTTCTGGGATCCTGGGACCACACTGAGCACAGACACACGCTCTAACACGGGCGTCAGCAACTGTGGCCGCGGCGGTTACGTGGCTGGCGGAGCAAAGCTCTCGGCCGCGACGGCGAAGCTAGCTAGAGGGAGAAATCGACACGGGGAGTAGAGGGGAACGGCGGAGGGGCTCGCTGCAAAGACGAAGAGAAGCTCGGCGGCTCGGGGGAGGCGTTGAGGAGGGCACACGGTCACCGGCGATCTCGGCGGACCGAGGAGGAAGAAGGCGTCGGGGTCGATGCTTGGAGGCGTCCGGCGTCACGTGAGTCGTCGAGGAGGCGTAGACGATGGAGGCGAAGTTCACGGGCACGTCAGAGAGGCGAGGGGGTGGCTCTGGTGATGACTACGGCGAACAGCGGTGAGGATGGCGCTCGGCCATCGCGGGAGAGGGTGAGGGAGACGATGGGGAGAGAGGGGAGGAGTGCAGGGGGGTGCTGGGCGTCTTCGTGGCACTCGGATGGGGATGAGGAGGCAGCATAAGGTGGAAGCAGGAAGTGGTTGCGGGTGCGCGCGCCGGCGACACGCCTCTGCCTACTGGCAGAGGTGGGTGACGACTGGCACAAGCCAGGTGGGCTGGGCCAGCACATGTGAGGCCCAGGTGGGTTTCTCTCTCTCCCTTTTTCTTCTTTGTTTTCTTTTTCTATTTTTCTGCAACTATTGGGCTTTATTAAAAATACCTAGACATCTTTAAAAATCCTGAAAATAATTAGGGGCTCTGTTTAGATTATTCCCAACAGCCCACACTTATTTCCAGAATTATTTGATCATTTAAATTATTTTATAGCATTTAAATGCCCAAATTCAAATACTTATGATTTAACTCAGAGAATCCAGAATGTCCTAGAAAAGAGTGCACCATTTTTGCCACGGGTTTTAGACCAAACCAGAAATGATGAACATTTTGTGAATGGCATTTTGGGTTCAATGAAAATAATTTTAGTAAACCCTAGTTGTTTCTAGGGGGGCTGGGGGTTCTGTCATCCCCATTTCAAATTTAAAAGGAATTTAAACATGGTGCACACTCTAATGCTTGAACTAACTAGGGTGTGACACTAAAGGTCCAAAAGTAACACACCCCGAGTATGTTGATTTCAATAGCGATGAAGATAATTTGCTAGGAGATGATGATTTACTTGTTGACAACTCTAGTTATGAAAACTATGATGAGCTTGCTATTAATCATGATAATCAAGATAAAACGAATGACGATGATAAGACGGAGATTGAGCGCCTAACTAAAGAACTAAACACTCTTAAGTTATCTCATGAAACTACCTTGGAAGATCATCGAGAACTTTTAAAGAGTCATGATAAGCTACGCTTTGAAAAGCTCAACCTTGAGAAAGAACATGAGTTTTTAAAGGCAATCAATGATGACGTTCGCAAGAAAAGTTCTTCTGTCACCAAGCGTTTACTCTTGTCTACTTACATGCCACAAGTTAAATCTAGTAACAAGAACAAGAAACATTCTTCATCTAGTAGTAACAACAATCATGGTAAATCGAATGTTGTTGCTTCTAGTATCTCTCTTGATTCCACTAATGATTCTCTTAGCCAAGTTACACTTGAGCAAGAAAATAGCTTATTGAAGGGAAGTATAGAGAAAGGTGTTTACAAGAGCCTTGCCGGAAGTAAACAATTTGAGGAAATTGTACGCAAGCAAGGAAGACACCGGAAGAATCAAGGTGTTGGTTTTGAATGAAAGTTCAATGCCAATGGAGTTGAGTGGGAAGAAGATCAATACCCCAAGACAATGTTTTTTCTTCAACAAGAGAAGTATGATCCTACTTCTTTCAAAGGAACACAATCTCAAGATGATCTTCCTCCACAAGACCACAAGCTAAAAGGCAAGGACAAGCTTCAAGAGGAGATTGATGCATTCGAGGAAGCACCTAAGGCCTTGGTCAAGTGGGTTCCCAAGACTACATCAAGTTCTACTTCATCAATTACGACTACAACTCCAAGGATTCCCATCAAGATGGTGTGGATCCCGAATAATAAGAAATAGAGAGTTCTTGAGGGTGACTCCGCCAAAATACTTCACTCATATCATTTTGGCGAGGACAAGTGCAAACAACTTTCATATCTTGCACTAGTTCAAGGAGTCACAAACCCTCTTGTTGGTAAGACAAGGGACAAGGTAACCTAATGCTTCCATGGACATCATCTTGTGTACACATCACTCTATGTCTATGGATATCATTCTTTGTTACTTGTGAGACAAACCCGTGTAGGTATTGAATGTGTAACTCATTCCAAAGGATTGCTCCGAATGATCTACACCAACATTGAGCATCCACATCTTCAACACCTACATGAAGTCATCATCGACAACACCCAAGGTTAGTTCATCCCTCTTAGGGGGGATATCACATCTAGGGGGAGCTTTACTCTAATCAATTGAGTTAAAGCAACTCTAATGGTGTGAGCACAACAATGCTTTATGTAAAAGTGGTAACCCCACTTGTGATTAAATGATGAGTATGACCTATGATCAAATGTTCTCATTTGACTCCTAAGTCAATATACTCATATATAGATGACCTAGTCATCGCCAATTGCTTGATAGATGCTAGAGTGTTTGTGCATGCTTTGTCACATATTTCATTTGCCATTTTAATTATGTGAGCATGTTGGTTGCATATTTTTCTCATTCGATGACATCCTTTTGATGCTTTGATTGTTTGGCCTTTTTCTCTTTTAGCAAATGGATGGACAAGAATGCCTAAGAACTCCCTCTAGCTATCTATGCTTTTCTCGTCTCAAACTCTATTCATGCTACATCACAAATCTTGATAAAGTTAGATTTGAACCACTCGGTGTGAGGAGCACTTGGAGTTCCCGATTAGTCACAGACTTAAACTTCCAAAACCTCTTTGTGCATTTCGGTCTAACCGATTCATCCTTTTCGGTCCTACCAAGATCACTTAGTTGATCTAGGTTTCCAATCTCGGTGCAACCGATTAGAACCTTTGTGTCACACCGAGTTGCAGTAACTGCCTGCAGTTTTGCATCTCGGTGCAACCGAGTTGTTCCACTCGGTCACACCGACAGGGTCAGGTTATATATACCGACGGGTCAAATATTGGAAAAAAGTTCGAAACCTCTTCGCCCACGCATAACCTAATCTGCCTCCTTGGGTCTCTGGATCATCCTCTCATCGCCAGCGATCTCCCGCCGCTAGTCTCAGCCGCCTTCAATGGCAATCTGCCCCGCCGTTGCCGTCGTAGCAAGTTCACCGCCGAACTAGGGTACGAACTTGATCTTTGTGCTAATCCATAACTCTGATTCTTAACACATTGCTCTGCCATGATTCTTGCCACGTATGAAATCATCCTGTCCAGCAAAAACGTCCCGTAGATGAGTTTTGATTTGAAAATTTAGGGTTAGGTCTCCATCGAATTCATCTCAGACTGACCGAGTTGTAGAAATCACTCTCACCGATTTGTCTTAGGCCATTGCACATGCCTTTTCGGTTTGACCGAAAATTGCAAATCGGTGTGATCGAGTTCAATTCTCTGTGAAACCCTAGCAGTCTCAGTGCCACCAAACTGTGACTCGGTCTGACCGAGTTCACTAGTTTAGGTTTCAAAAGATGCTTCGATATCACCGAGTTTACGAATCGATAGATCCGAAATTCTTTCTGTGAAGAACTAAAACTAAGTTTTTGAGTCAATTGTTTTGCAAAACTCCTGTACTTTGTGATGCTCATCTTTTCTACCTCATCTATAATCCATTCACATGGTCTACTGATAGTTTGCTTGCAAGATGTCTGACCAAAGTGACAGGCAGAATAAGTCTGAGGAGCAGGTTCAACTGAGTGAGGGCACTAGTCCCTTCAGTTCTTCCGATGATGGCAGCAGGAGCACTCCAAGCAACTTGCCAAAGGCAGCTACCAGGACAAGGAAGAAGAGAACTTCTGATTCACAGCATGAAGATTATGTGGCCATTGAGGATGAGGCCACTTCAAAGAAAAAGGTGCTGAAAAAGGAGTATGGCTCAACTGTTACAGTCAAGCCAGGGATGCATAAGAAGGCACCAGCAAAGAGAGTCCCCATGTCTAAGGCCAGAGCATCAACTGCTGAAACCTCCAAGCCATCTGAAGAGGCACTTGGAGAAGGCAAGAAAAGGATGGACAAGGTCAAGAAGACCACTGCCAGAGTGCTTGGCAGATCATCAATTATGAGAGATGATGATTAAGAGGAAGATGATGCTGCACCAGCTTCTAAGGCACAAAAACTCATGGGAGATGCAATTAGATTAGGGGCTGCTCCATGTAAGCTCAAAGTTGCTCCCAAGGCTACTGCTCCAGCTTAGAAGCCTAAACCTAAGAGAAGCACTAGAAACATTCCTGCTGAGGAAAAGAACAAGGCTCCGGTGCCTGAAGCTGCTGAAGAAGATGAAACTCAGGTGCTAAGGAAGCTGAAACCCAAGATCCCTGACCATAATGATGCTCACCCTGTGGAAGAAAACATGAAAATCAGGAAGGATGCAGGACTGAGGCTATGGAGACAGTCAGATCCATATGCTGTCAGGAGGAGGACTGTTGTGGACTACATGTTTCGCACCAAGGAACAACAAGATTTTTATGAGACAGTGTTGCTTGACAAGAAGCCCATTGTGTGTGACATGAAATGGGTTGACTGGGAATACATCCAAGAGAATGAAGATCACTATCCTGGTGTCTATGACAGTTTCAAGGCATGTGGAGTTGATGCCTTCGTGGCCCAGAAGCTCACCAAGTGGAATGATGAGCTGATCATGCAGTTCTACTCCACTTCTCATTTATATCCAGATGGTAAGATCATTTGGATATCTGAGGGTACCAGGTACTAGTCTTCTATTGATGAATGGGTTCAGTTGATCAATGCCCCAAAAGAAAGTGAGGATGACTTGGATATTTATGCTGAGAAGAAGAAAGACCACAACACAATGGCCAACATGTACAAAGAGATCCCAGATGCTGCTTTGGATACACATAAGTTTGGATCTGTCCACTACTAGTCTAGTCTGCCTACCATAAACTGGATTCTAAGGCACACTCTGCTACCCAAGTCAGGTGATCACAAGATGATCAAAGGAAATGCTATAAACTTGCTGCACATATTTGATGTCCCACAAAAGTTCAAAGTCATGAGTTTGATTGTTGAGACAATCAAGAGGACTGCTGCTGACCAGAAGAGGAGTTGTGGGTATGCCCCACAAATCCAGGAGCTCATCAACTCAAAGATGGGCACACGCACATATCTTTTGGATAAGGAGAACCTGCCCATATATCCTGAATTTGAAGACAACACTATGGTGATGGATGAAAATGAACCATCTTCAGCTCAAGCACATGAGAAGAGAGAGAAGACAAAGGCATAGAAAGCTGCAAAGATGCCAACTATAGAATAGGCATCTCAGGTATTCTTGAAGAGAAAACAACATCAACTTGGATATCTGATCCAATCCACCCTGAGGATTGAGAAGGGGTTGGCCACCTTGACAAAGAACTAGGAGAGTTTGGAGAGGATATTGAGCAGAAGTTCTATGATCTGGATGTCAAGGTAACTGAGATCCAAACTACAGTTGAGCAACTATAGGAGGAAGCAGAGGAGAAAAAGGGCAAGTCTACTACTGATGCTTTCAAGAGAGTTCCACGAGGTCCAAGGTCTGCTGCAGTGCCTGTGACAGATACTCGAGCTTCAGTGTCAGCACCAGCAGCTATAGCTCCAGTGTCACCTCCAGCACCCACTCAATCTGCTCCAACTACTTCATCGGAAGCCTTCGTCCCTGGAGTTCTCTCTACACCACCTCCCAAAGATGAAGCCTGAGAGTCATTTAGCACTATGCATTTTTAACTTTTTGGTAACTTGTTGCCAAAGGGGGAGAAAAATGTATAGATCATAGGCTTCGAGAGAGAGTGTTGCTCTTTTTATCTGTCTTTCTATTTTGGTTGAACTTCTTTATTGAGTGCTTGTGTGAGATACTTTATTATGTCCGTGTGAGATACTTGATCATGTGTTTGATCATATGCTACCTTTAATGTTTGGTTGAATGATGCTATCTTTTATATTTCTTATATGATCATTCACTTGCTTGGTGATGAGTGCATGCTTTTAAATCTCTATCATTTTGAGCGCTCCACCAAGATGTATGTGACATGGAAGAGTAACCCATGATCTGAATTGATTGTGCATTTGCATTCAAAAGCAAAATTTAAATAATGCACAAATTTAGAGGGAGCTCTTGCTTATCACATACTTCTCAAAGCTACGATGTTTTCTAAATCTTATTTATCATTTGTCGAAGCTTTGATCTATATGTTGCCATCAATTACCAAAAAGGGGGAGATTGAAAGTGCAACTATCCCTGGGTGGTTTTGGTAATTCCTAACAACATATAGTTCATTGAGCTAATGCTACTTAAAGATAAACATTTCAGGAAAGCTCAATGATTGGCACGACATGGATGAGAAAAGTGGATCCCTCAAAATTCTAAGGACAAAGAATTGGCTCAAGCTCAAAGCTCAGGACTCTACATCTTTTCATTTTTAGTGATCCAAGATCAAATTGAGTCCATAGGAAAAGCCAATACTATTAAGAGGGGATGAGGTGTTGCCTAATGGCTTACTTTCTCAAAGTGCTTAGTGATATGCTCCAAAACCCTCAACTACTTTCTCACATACACATATGTCCCAAACCAAAAGTCAAACTCGGCCCCACCAAAAATTTTCTATCTGGCGCCACCGAGTTCAGTTGACATAGCCACTGCCAGAAACCCTAGTCTTTTCGGTCTCACCGATAGGGATCTCGATCTCACCGAGATGGGATTGTCATCTCTCTATTTCCCTTCGTAACGTTTCGGTCAAACCGAGATGAGCAATCGGTCTCACCGAGATTGCAATACAAACTCTCTGTTTCCCTCTCATAACACTTGGGTCCAACCGAGATGAGCGAATCGGTCCCACCGAGTTTGCCTGATCAACTCTCTGTTAGTCCATTACCAAAATTGGTCTCACCGAGTTTGTGTAATCGGTCTCACCGAGATTACATTATGCCCTAACCCTAATGGAATCGGTCCCACCGAGTTGACATGTCGGTCCCACCGAAAATCCTAACGTTCACATTTTGAACTAAATTGGTCTGACCGAGTTGTATGATTCGGTCCCACCGAGTTTGTTGATTTGTGTGTAACGTTTAGATTTTGTGTGGAGGCTATTTATACCCTCCAACCACTCTTCATTCATAGAGAGAGCCATCAGAACATGCCTACACTTCCAACATACATTTTCTGGGAGAGAACCACCTACACTTGTGTTGAGGTCAAGATAGTCGACTCCAACCACATAAATCTTGACCTCTAGCCTTCCCAAAGTTGCTTTCCACTCAAATCATATTTCCACCAAATCCAAATCCTGTGAGAGAGAGTTGAGTGTTGGGGAGACTATCATTTGAAGCACAAGAGCAAGGAGTTCATCATCAACACACCATTTGTTACCTCTTGGAGAGTGGTGTCTCCTAGATTGGTTAGGTGTCACTTGTGAGCCTCTGTCAAGATTGTGGAGTTGAACCGAGGAGTTTGTAAGGGCAAGGAGATCACCTAATTCATGAACATCTACCCGAGTGAGGCAAGTCCTTCGTGGGTGACGACCATGCTGGGATAGACAAGGTTGCTTATTCATGGACCCTTCGTGGGTAGAGCCCTCCGTGGACACGCGCAACCATTAACCTTCGTGGGTTGAAGTCTCCATCAACATGGATGTACGATAGCACCACCTATCGGAACCACGCCAAAAATCTCTGTGTCTCCAATTGCGTTTGCACACACCAAACTTCTCCCTTTACCTTCATATGCAATTGTTTTACTTTCCACTGCTATACTCTTAGAATTGCATGTGTAGGTTGATTGCTTGACTTGTGCTAAGTTGCTAAAATCTGCCAAGAACTAAAATTGGGAAAAGGCTAGATTTTTATTTGGTCAAGTAGTCTAATCACCCCCCCTCTAGACATACTTTCGATCCTACAGGGAGGCAATCAGCGGTTCAAAAGAAATGCCCAGGGACTGGCCTGATTAATTTGAATAGAGACTGTTTCTCCCCAGACGACTTCCCGGACTACGGATATTGTCGAGCTGCAGCGGAAGCTTGATGTGGTAGGGGATGACATTGCGTTAATCAATATGCATCTTCACGAGTCGCAAGCTTTGTATTCGGAGTAGTCCTTATACATACGTGTCTGTAATATAAGCGTGATGCTAAAAATTGCATGCTGGGATATATTTGGCTGCAGATGGGGCCGCCGCCGTTGAGATTCTTCGTGCGGAGCTGGCCCAGGCCAAGGAGCAGGCCCGGTTTAGTAATGTAGCTGTCAAAAAGGCATCGGCTGAGTTAGAGGTCGAACGAGCTGCTTGGCACCAAGACGCGGGGAAAATATCCGCGATGGCGCTCGAACTAAAGAATGCTACTAGCCGCTGTGAATTCCTTGAGAAGGTGAATAAAGCCAAAACGGCTGATCTTGACAAGGCCTTGCGGGAGGCGAGAGAAGCGCGGTCCGAATCTAGAGCGGCCCATGAGGAGATCCAGCATGCTGGGGAGATTGCGGCTCGTAAGCCCTTTTTATTACAGGTTATGTTCGGCAATCCGAATTATGCTCAGCTTAACCAAGTGTGGAGCTCCCCAGACGTGTTTTTAGAGTTGCCGAAGAATTCTTCCGACGCGATGCAGTTTTACCAAGCGCGAGAGGGGTATGCAATGGAGAAACTTTTCTGGTCATAATTTGGCGCATCAGAGTGCCCTCTGTTGCTGAATGGACAGATGTCCCAATAGGCCAAGCTTCATAGGATATCCGGTGCTGCCATGAAGAACGTCATAATCTGGTTGTGGCCGACTAAGCCTGTTCTGAATAGCTACTTCGGCTTCGTGCGGTGGCTTGTTGATGCGGTGCCACGTATCGACGCTGTTAAGAGGTCGACGTGCATTGAGGGTGCACGGATGGCCTTGTCCCGTGTCAATACATACTAGGGGACGATGAAGGCCAGCGATGTTGCAGCGAAGAGTCCACCCAAGGGCAAGGACCATCATGCACCGCAGCATTATTTTGAGGATGTCTTAAAGGCTGCCCGCTTGATAGAGGGTCAATGCTCAAAATACATAATATTTGAGTGAGGTGTATGGGAATTGTAAAGGACAATTTTATATTTAATCTATTTTTATGTTTTGCTCAAAAGCTTTTTGTTCCTCCTATGCGGTCGTTTTTATATAATCTGAAAGTTTTCCAATCGTCGGTTTCAGCCCCCTCATAGGAAGCACGGGGGTGTTCGGAAAAGCATTTGATCACTCTTGACCCAACATCTTGGTCCATGAAGGAGGTGATAATGCGGCGAACCAGGCAATTAGACTATAGGGCGTTAACACTTTCACTTAGCCATAGGAGTTTGATGGTGGG
This sequence comes from Triticum aestivum, assembly GCF_018294505.1. Taxonomy (NCBI): domain Eukaryota; kingdom Viridiplantae; phylum Streptophyta; class Magnoliopsida; order Poales; family Poaceae; genus Triticum; species Triticum aestivum. The sequence continues at coordinate 277,341,491 of NC_057803.1, read as the reverse complement.
TCTATGATATAGCCCCTGGTATATACACACCTTATTTTTAATAAGATGCGTCGCAAAATAATTATCTGAAAAAGATCCTTCATATGACACGGAGAGAATCGTTAAAGAATCCGATAAGTCGTCGAGTGGTTGACCAGCTCTTGCCGCATCATGACAGTCAGTTTTCGGCTTTCTCAACTCAGGTGCTTGACCAGATGAACTGGAAGCACAATCGCAGTAGTTCTCCCTTTACTACCCTAGTCGATAGAGCGGAACGTAGGGTAGCAAGCACAAGGGCCGGGCAACGCAACCATTGACCCAAGACATGATTCGGAGCGAATGCATATAAGGCCAAACTCGCGACGCTGAAGTACGCTATAAAGCTGTTCGGACTTGCCGGCAACTCATTTGTTCCCATACTGAGCCCCTGGCGGGTTATGCTGAGGTGTGTGTGTAAAACAACCACATGAGCAAAAATTTGGATCGATTAGGAAAAAGTCAACACTGGACACTAGCTACTTTTACTGGGAGCTGAGTGATATGCCAATTATTTTATAGATAACATAGTTGCGACTCTGGCTATTTGACATGCCAGAGGCTCGGAATAGAGAGCACGGTCTACAAAAAGTTATTTTGGACCTCCTATCGCACGTCTGCGCTGCCTATCCTCGGTTAAGGGATTCCTTGACAGGAATAACCCTTGGGTGATTGTACGAGCCCGAACTCTGGTAGAGTCCTCGGGGTGACCGGCCCTTGAGCTACATGTAGAGGGAAAAAAGGAAAAGGGCAGTTAGAAAAGTAGGGTTATAGGGGTTTGCAGGCCCACCCTCATTGTGCTTCCACCGATGCCCAGGGTATTTCAAGTGCATAATTATGTATGCGAGGTACCCACTTCGAAGGCATATTAGGCGAATGACGGAAGCCGAATTGCTAGTCCAATATGGGCATTGATCGGTCATGTTGAATGGAGACTGGCGGCATGATGGCCGACATGGTATGCGGCGTGACAAGGCCGCTGCGTAGTTCGACTGAGGTAGTCGTAGTATGATCTCCTCGTCAGAGGGAGTGTTCTGTGCGCTCACCTCTAGGGGTGTGTGTCACGTATACCATGTTTACTGTTTTTGCATTGGGGGGGGGACTGCTTCTGACCCCCGTTGTTTGGTTGGTGAGCTTGTTCGTCATTGCTATCGTCGGGCGACGTCTTCCCCTTGTGTTCGGTATTTAACTTGCCGGCCTATTTGAAGACCCAAAAGCTTCTGTTGGTGTGATTAGTTGGTTTATTGGGGTGGCCATGGATCTGTCAGGGCCTATCCAATATTTTGTCTAAATTGGATGGTCCATCTTTGTTTGCCGTAAATGGCTTTTTCCGTTGGCCGGGTTTGGGGCCGCTGAATCCAGCGTTGACCGCTGTGTCCTGTGTGCCCTCATTATTATTGCGACGTTTGTTTTTATTGCGTCGTGGCTTTCCATTACCGTCCCGCACTGCAGAGGTTCCCGGATCGTTGGCGCTATTGCTTCTACGGGCGAGCCAGCTGTCTTATCCCACGCAAAAGCGGGTCATCAGAGCGGTAAGGGCAGACATAAACTTTGGTTTTCCTGACCGAGGTGGCGAGCAAGCCACTCGTCTCGGACGCTGTGTTTGAAGGCCGCGAGGGCTTCCACGTCCAGACAGTCAACAATTTGGTTCTTTTTAAGTAAAAACCTAGTCCAGAGCTTTCTGGCGGACTCTCCGGGCTACTGGACAATGTGACTTAGGTCATCAGCATCTGGTGGCTGGACATATTTACCTTGAAAGTTATCGCGGAAGGCATCTTCCAACTCCTCCCAGCTCCCGATTGAATTTTCAGGCAGACTGTTTAACCAATGCCGAGCTGGTCCTTTGAGTTTTAACGGGAGGTATTTGATGGCATGAAGGTCATCTCCGCGGACCATGTGGATATGGAGTAGGAAATCCTCAATCCACACCGTGGGATCTGTTGTTCCGTCGTATGATTCAATATACACGGGTTTAAACCCTTCTGGGAATTCATGCTCCATTACTTAGTCAATGAAGCAGAGTGGGTGTGCGGCGCCTCTATATTGGGCCATGTCGCGACGTAGCTTAGATGGAGTCCATCTGCGGTTTTTGGCCAGGTCGTGACTAGAATTGTCACGTCCGAATAGGTAGCTGCTGTTGCGCATCGAGGCACGTCCTCGCAATCCATAGATTGATCTGGTATGTTCTGCTCTACTGTCTAGGTCCTGCTGAGGGTCGTATGTATGATCCCGAGCTGTTTTATCTCTGTTTGTTTCTTTGGGTTGAGTTGGGCTGCTGTTCGGCTTGAGCTGCCGCTTTATCCCAACCGCATGGTGGTCGGTTAACCGCATTGTCCCGACCGCGTGGTACAGGTTCCGGTGCCTCCTCATCGAACTGAGGTAGCAATCTGCTCTTCGGGTAACCCTTGGTTGTGCACTTGAGGCCGTATTCTTCGGCTATTAGGATGTCTGCCATCTACCGTTGAGCAGGTCTTGGTCAGCTTGGAGCTGCTGCTGCTTCTTTTTCAGGTTCCTTGCAGTGGCCAATAGCCGGCGTTTAAAGCGCTCCTGCTCGAGAGGTTCCTCAGGCACGATGAAATCCTGGTCTTCGAGGCTCTCCTCATCCTCAAAGAGCGGAAGATAATTACTGTCCTCCGAGTCTTCGTGTATGGCCTGTTCATCAAGGCTATCGTGCCGGTCTTCCCGTTCATCCTGTTCGGTCGTTGCCTCAACAGGGTCTTCGTTGTCTCCAGCATCATCCGGGGTGTTGTTTTCTCCGATGTCGGCATTGCTGTCTTTTGCACGACATGACTTAGAGCGGCGCCGCTGACGCCGGCGTCTAGGTTGTGTCTCAGGAGGTTTATCCTCGACTGGATCTTCTTTATCATCGTCGTTAGTTTCTTTAGGTGTATCCACCATGTATACGTCGTATGAAGAATTTACCGTCCAACGTCCGGTAAATGGTGGGTTTTGGCCCTGCTCCTCATGGGCATTGTCGTCTATACCGTTGAGGTCTTTGGAGCCGTAATCTAGCATATCGGTTAAGTCCTCGACAGTGGCTATGGAGTGGGTGGCGGATGGGAAGAAAAATTCCCCATGATCAGCCCCTAGTTCGAACCAGATATAGTTTGGCTGTAAGTCCTCCGCCAAGGACAGGTTCTTTAATAAGTTTAGCATGTCGCCCAAGGGCGAGTGCTGGAAGATGTCCGCGGCGCTGAATTTGAAGATCGATAAACGATCAAGTTCGGCGTCCGCGGGATCACATGGTTCAGAACTTATGACCGGAGATGAGTCCGGAGTTCCGGTGGCACAGGTGTCGTGTGAGATCAAGTCTATGCGCGGCTCCAACGCCGGGGAATCTATGGTCTCTGTGGCGGAGTTGAGCTTCTCGTCCTTGGATGGCGCTGTCTGCTCCGGATCTAAAGCCAGAGCGGTTACAGGAGCTATCCCCTAGATGCGGTCCGATGACAGATTTAGGTCATGTCCATTGGTGTGACCGGGAGTGGTTGCCGCGGTCTCGAATCCGGTGAAGCTCGAGTCTCCAAGGATGTCCGCAAGGTAGTTCAAGGTCCCAAATCTGACCTGGTGGCCAGGGGCGTAGATATCGATCTGCTCCAGATGGCCAAGCGAGTTGGCCCGCAGTGCAAAACCGCCGAACACGAAGATCTTTCGAGGTAGGAAGGTATCACCTTGGACAGCATTGTTGTTGACGATTGAAGGGGGCATCAAACCTTTTGGGTACAGCACAGTGGAACTCTCAATGAAAGCACCAAAGTCGGTGTCAAAACCGGCAGATCTCGGGTAGGGGTCCCAAACTGTGCGTCTAAGGTCGATGGTAACAAGAGACAGGGGACGCGATCTTTACCCAGGTTCGGGCCCTCTCTATGGAGGTAATACCCTAAGTCCTCCTTGATTGATCTTGATGAATATGAGTATCACAAGAGTTGATCTACCACGAGATCGTAATGGCTAAACCCTAGAGGTCTACCTTGTATGGCTATGGTCATGAATATGTCTCCCTTCTCTGGACTAAGTCCTCCGGTTTATATAGACACCGGGAGGATCTAGGGTTACACAAGGTCGGTTACAAAGAAAGTAATCTACATATTTAGTCACCAAGCTTGCCTTCCAGGCCAAGGAGTGTACCATCCGGACACGGGTGCAGTCTTTGGTCTTCGTGTTCATCACATCCCATCACTTCGGCCCATGGCTAACAGGCCGGATGCCCGAGGACCCCTTAGTCCAGGACTCCCTCAACCCCATGTCTCGTATTGGGTGATTTCTTTTTCATGGCAAAAAATAAGGGACGAGGTGGGTAGTTAATGCACCGTGCCTAAAAGTTTTGGGATTACTATTTGGTTTTTGTAACATGACTAATGCACCAGTACAGAGGGAGTACAATAGTAGTCTTTGATAGCAATTTTTTGTTGGTAGCTTACCAAGCTGAGCGCTCGTTGAGTACAATAGTAGTCTGATTGATGAGACTTTAGATTTGAGCCATCTATAGGAAGGAAAAAAAATAATACACCATGTATTTGTTTATAGAGGGAGTAGTACATTTTTTGTGACATGCATTACTAGATATTGCTAGTCAAATACTAAATCCAGATGGACGTGGTAGTACTACTAAATCCAAATGGTGGTGCTAGTAGTAGTAGTAGTAGTAGTAGTAGTAGTAGTAGTAGTAGTAGTAGTAGTAGTAGTAGTAGTAGTAGTAGTACCAATTTAGTAGTACTGTACAACCCGTTGGTCAAATTATTATGTGCTGCTCCTCACAGTGAAGTGACAAGACCCTCGTCGAAGATGACACCTGAGTGTAGGCGCCGTGTTCGGCAAACCATAGTCATCCTCACCATCTGTAGTCACTATCATCATGGCTATAGAGCTAGCATGCTTACAACTAGCCATGTTCGACATAATTTCCCGTGCGTAGATGCCCGTGTATTGCACGGGACAACAAGACTGGGGGTGGACGGCGCCGGCAGCGGCCATCGCGCCAAATTTTTCCATGGCCTTCTATATGTGGTGGGGAGGAGATAAGGCTGATTGTGAGATACAAGGAGTTGTTTGTAAATAGGAAAAAAGTGCGGGGATCTTTTTGCGAAATTGCAGAAGTTTGGTTTGTATGCGTCAGATCTAGATCCGACGGCTATTGGTGAAATATGGTAGTCACAACATCATCATGAACTCAGGACCTCTTTGATCAGGATTTTGAAAACGCACGAATAGGACACGACAATATTACAAGTTTCAAACTAATATTACAAATGTTAGGAGTAATGATGCACCTACGAAGAGGTAATTACTAGAAAGTTTAAGTAAGAACTTTCGTTACTTTATTTGGATGCAGCATTACCGTACAAATAAAATCCACCGCCCTGACAAGTCAATAATGGGCAAATAAATTTTTGAGTGTCTGGCCACTTGATGTTTCAAAAACACATTTAGCTTCTATGGAGACTTTGTCATTTAGGCTTAGACACTTGCGGTGATCAGCACACCATTCATTGTTGCGCCAGAGAAAGCCAAACCTCATTACCTTGAGCGCACTTTCCTCTAGAACAAAGAACCTGCCCAATTTAATCTCAAATGTGCAGCCTCGGTAGTCAATCAAATCAATTTATGTAAGATGGAGACCAAGGCATTCGATGAGATTGTTATAGTGCAGCACATTTTTCACTTTCGAGTCTTTTTTTATCTGCAAAATAAGAGAACCTATTAGAGCAGCCGGCTGTATAAGATTGTCGTGCCATCAAGAGGTACCAATATCATTCACTCATACGATAGAGTTGACTGGCTAGTGATATATTTTCACTCTCTCTCTCTCTCTTTCTCTTTCCTATCATTTACCTAGGAGAACGTGAAGAGCTTGGGCATTTGTTGCCTACCACTATGTGGCCAATGCCATATTTCTCAAAAGTATGCCGCATAATACGCATCGATGTCAAATCAAAAGATTTTGGCACCATTCTCGCGATGTGAGAGAGTTTGCACTGCTATGCACACAGACCCACATGTATAAACAAATCAATCAAACCACTTACACCAGCCCCTCAATCTCCCAAACAAGTGTTTTTTATTGCCTTAGTCCTCTCCCTCTCCCACGCAAATGTTTTTTCATTGCGTGAGTTTATTTGGCACCGGAGCAAAGTAGATGATCCAGATTGGGGCACCAGGTGAGCAATGGAGGGGCATCGATGCCAAATGCATCACAAGTGAATTTGGCACGTGTTTTGGCCTACATAGTGGAGGGTCGTTATAGCCCACTTTTGAACTAACCCGTATTTAGTGTAAAATTTTGAACATAGTAACTTAAGTAGTAACATAGCGCACTTCGAGAATTTTTTGCTTATGTGGCAAGTAGTTAATAAAAGGTGGTAACATAATATGTTATTGTAACATAGCACTTCCCAAGACAACATGAGTCTACAAGCTATTAAATGAAGCCACTTATGACACTACTATGTTACTTTGCACTATGAAGATAGTAACTTAGACTAGTGTCATATGCATGACACTAGTATAAGTTACTCCCCACTATGACCAGCCTAAGACTACCCATATTGGGAATCACATAGGTGGTAACATCACACTTATCTAGACAAAGTAGAGGACGTGGCATGTAATTAATGAAGAAAGAGAGGAATGTGGTAACATAGCTAGTTACATGTAACATCACACATATCAAGAAAAGATGAGTCTACAACATAATAAATTAAATGATGCATGACACAACACATATGTTACTAACCACTGTGGAGGTAGTAACATAGACTAGCAACATATGCATGTTACTACTCTAAGTTACTCCCCATTGTGACTAGTCTAAGAAAATGACAATGCATGTCACCAAAAATTATACCATTTGAAATTATGTTCAAATATGAATCCAATGATATAATTTTTAGTGACATGGATTAACATTTTGTCAGTTAACGATATAATTTTTAGTGACATGTTACTAACCACTGTGGAGGTAGTACTTGCTCTTAGAGTAATCATAGAGTTACTAGTCTAAGTTATTTTCCACTACGACAAGCCTAGGCTACTATAGTAGTACAACAACAAAATGATGCAGGTGATCACGTGAGAAAAAAATACTAAAATCATTTCTTTCGGTGCAGTGCGTAGATGCAGTTTTGAACACTACACTTGTCAAAAAAATTGAGCTACATTGTGATTAGCGTTACTAATAGGAAAGAAGTTTCACCTCGATGAGTAGCTTCTCCATGCATGGAAATCATGTAAGGAATCCAACAACTTGATACAGACTGGGGTCAATAGATTTTATTGCCAAGATCTTCACTGGGCGCATAGACTGGGTCAAGCTTGTGGGAATCATTTTCTGGATGACAGTCGTAAATACATCAAGAAGAAATTTAAAAATGTGAATTTCAAGAAGATGGAGAAGAAGATGAGTGTTGTACCTGAATGATTACAGATCCAATAAAGAGTTCAGAGAATTTGGCAGATGAGTACACCAACGCTGTCAATTTCTACGCGTCAATGACACTGATTTTTGTTGGACCTTCTAGATCAAATACAAGCAATCTCTCAAGGAAAGGCGCATTCTCAATGAGCATAACGTGGAACAGCTAGAGTGATCTCTTCCCAATTGATGTCTTGTTGTGGGGCCAGCAAGACACATAAATCCATCAAAGATTCGTCGAGGCGATGAGGAGGCTAATGAACCTGTGGATCTGCTCAAGAAAAAGGTACTCGAGTGCAGTACAGCTGTGGAGCAGGTGCTCCATAGACGTCTTTGAGATGCCAACGTCGAAGAGGTCGAGCAGCTTGAGTTGAGGGAGAAGAAGGCCGGGTGCGGCATTAATCTGGGGAAGATAGCAGGAGCTGAAGCTGGCGTGGCGCAGCGTTGGCATGATGCGGAGCGCGGATGGCGGTAGATAGCGACATCGTCCAGCTTCAATGCTGGGCTCCTCAAGCTGATCTAGGGAAGGGGATAAGAACCACTCGTCGAACTTGGCTTGGACCTTGTAGTTCATACAGAACATGCGGATGTCAAGGCGTCTGGCTGGCCCAGGGTGCGATGAAAGGATCTTGGAGACTGCGGCCATACGTTTGCAATCCCCATCGTAGAGGCAACTATCAACGGTGAGGTTGAAGGGGATGCGTTGCTAGAGGAGAACCACCATTGGGAAAGCAGGGTGGTCCGCATGGCAGATTTGCTGGGGAAGAGGCTGATTATGACGAGCAGCATGTCGTCGGCGAGGCTGCTGATGAAGTTCAGGCTCGCCGGATGCGGTTTTGGCTCGAGCCGCCTCCGCTTGTTGGCTGCCTCGCCGTCCATCACAGCCGGCAGCAACGCCGGTGTACACGTGTTCTGGTGTGTTTTGTGTGCTGGCCTGCTCGCTATGTGTGAGTGCGTCCTTCTGTGCATTCTGCCACGTAGTGGTGAATTATGTGTGAGTCCATCCTTCACACGGAAGAAGTGTGCCCTCATTTTACTAGCGTCGGGGTGCTACCCCGAGTGGTTTCAACTTTGTTTACTTCACCGCGTGTCAGATGGGCCTCTAGTTTAGTTATTTTCACCCACTGCCACATAGGCCAGCACACGAAGATAGAGAACACGAGCTGACAAGGTAGCATGTTGACTGGTTGATCGGTCAACTAAACAATATACAGAGGTATATGCTGACACAGTGACCGTATAATCCGTCGGTATAGAGAGTCCGAGTGAGAGGTGAGGCCCGTGAGAGATAGTAGAGAGAGAAAGGCTACTCCCTCCGTTCGATAATGTAGTGCCAACATTTTTTTAAAGTCAAACTTTTGAAACTTTGACCAATTTTATAAATAAATTACTTATATCTACAATAACAAAGATAAATGATGGTATGAAGTAAGTACATGTTGTGATGAATCTAATGATTGTTCCAGATGTAAATGTTTTTCTCCACATATACCTGGTCAAACTTTTCTGAGTTTGACTTTTTAAAACATCCATATGCTTATGGACGTGAGAGAGTACCTAACTAGAGAGAGGTGTGTGAAACAGAAAGAGTGACTGAGAAAAGTGTGCGTGCATGTGTGAAAGAGACATGGACAACACACGATAAAAGTAGAGATAAAGCGTGTGTGTCTTATGCAAACAAATCACACATGCATCTTCGACAGCGGAAGCAAGGTGAGGAGATAGTGTGTGGTTGTTTGCAACCGAGAGAGAAACACCCCTAGCACGCGGCCAAGAGGGGTCTGACAAACAAGGGAGACAGGTCGAGAGAGACGTACGGAGAAAATACAGACATGGGGAGGAGAGAGTGTATGTTTGTCATAGAGAGATCCCTCGGAGATCGTGATGGGACTACATGGGTGGGAGATAGAGTAACAAGGTGTGTGCGCAATAGAAGATACCCCGAGAGATATTGAGATAGACGTATGGATGAAAGGAGACAATATGTGTGTTCCTGATGGCTAGTGAGAGAAAATCATACTTAGGGGGGAGTGCGTGCGCCTATGATGGAGTGAGGGATTATGGTACTTAGGGGGGTGCGTGTCACATAGAGAGAACAAGGGCGAAGAGTGTTAGATGGGTCTATGTAGCGCGAGCACGACATGTGTATGTGTGAACCACGGAGATATAAAGTTTGAGAGAGATAGAGGAGCCCCGATAAGGCTTAGTGGTGCGTCAGACAGCTGAGAAGGGGAAAGAGATATTCCATCCGCTCGATAATGCAGTGCATATTGGAAACTTTGACCAGCTTTACGCAAATGTTATTTATATCTACAATACCGAAGATACATCATACGAGACTACATCTCATGATGAATCTAATAGTATATTTTTGTCGTTATAGGTGTAAATGTTTTTCTCCACGTACATGGTCAAACGTTGTGATGTTTGACTTCTCAATAAATCTATATGCTATGGACCGAAGAGAGTGTCTAAGTCAAGAGAGATCAAGTGCATGTGAAGGAGAATGAGTGAGTGTGAAAAAAGAGTATGTGTGTGAAAGAGAAAGGGACAACAAACGATAAATTAGAGAGAGTGTGTGTTTGTTCATTTCTTATGCAAACATATCACGCATGCATCTCCGAGATAGAAAAGCGAGGTGAGGAGATACACGAAGATAGCTAGTGTGTGATTGTTTGCCGTGGAGAGAGACACCCCTATAGCACATGTCCAATAGAGGTCTGGCCAACAAGGAACAAACGTCGAGAGGGACGCATGGAGAACATGGACGCATGGGGAGGGAGAGATGGTGTGTTTGTGATAGAGAGATCCCCTCGAGATCGTGAGGGGACTATATGGGTGGGAGATCGAGGGGCGAGGTGCGTGCGCGATAGAAAGATGCCTCGAGAGAAATCGAGATAGACCATGCACATGTTTGTGATGGAGACTAAGAATTAGCTAGTCATATACATATAGGGGTGAGTGTGTGTGCCTACAATTGAGTGAGAGACCATCATACTTGGCTAGGCATGAGATTGTGTGTGTGTGTGTGAGATGAGAGAGAACGAGGGAGAGAGATAGAGTTTTAGATGGGTCTGTCGAGTGCGAGTGAGATATGTATGTGTATGTGTGACCCAGGGAGATGGAGAGTTTGAGAGAGAGGGGAGAGCTATCAGACGACAGAGTGGTGCGTGAGAGAGTTACGGGCGACGAGCCAATGAATTTGTGTGCGTACGATGAGTGGACCCAAGATATTTAGCTTGGGCTAGAGAATCATACATAGTGTGCGAGAGAGACCTATTGATAGAGTATATATGCATGCGAGCTAGAAAGACCCCCCCCCCACACACACACACACAAACAAAGAGAGAGAGAGAGAGGGAGAAAGAGAGAGGGAGAGGGACCAACAAGGTTTGTGTGTTGGATGCGTGCGACAGAATTGAAGATTGTCGGCGAGAGAGAGAGCAGGAGTCCGGGAGAGGGGGAGGTCATGTTTTATGCATCAAAGACTGATGTAAACCATGTTTCGATATAAACTTGCATTCAAATATTTAAATTGGAGAACATGTTGTCTACAATCCACACATAAATGGAGATATGCGTATATCAAACAAGTTCATTAATTTGACTTTCAACATGTTCATGGAGTACTATAATACTATACAACATGCTACTCGATTGAGGTGTTCAATTTTGGATTTAGTTTACTATTTTGTCCTGGTGAACGAGCTATTTCATTGAATCAAGATATTTCATTTTAGGTTTGATTCCTGTTTTTGAGTGGGTCAACTATTTTTCATGTAGTAAATCGTTAGCAACGAGCATGTAAAAACACATTACTCCCGAGCATCATCTCTCCATCTAAAAAAGAAGTGGCAAGCTAATATTTCAAAATTTGATTCGAATCGACTTGGTATGGTAGACGTGGATGCTCGTTCTCCCAGAATTTGAACGAACCGTTAAACACCCTCTGCTCGGTGGAATTCTCCCGAGAAAATAAATGGGAGACGTGAAATTATCGGCCTATGCGGGACACGCATCAGTTGGCCCGTTCTCCATCGAGGGTAGTGTCGGTGTCCAAACCGGCGGATCTCGGGTAGGGGGTCCCAAACTATGCATCTAAGGTCGATGGTAACAGGAGACAAGGGACACAATGTTTACCCAGGTTTGGGCCCTATCTATGGAGGTAATGCCCTACTTCCTGCTTGATTGATCTTGATGAATATGAGTATTAGAAGAGTTGATCTACCATGAGATCGTAATGTCTAAACCCTAAAAGTCTAGCTTGTTTGACTATGATTATGAGGATATCCGTCTACGGACATAGCCCTCCGGTTTATATAGACACCGGAGGGCTCTAGGGTTACATAGGGTCGGTTACAGAGAAAGGAATCTTCATATTTGGACGCCAAGCTTGCTTTCCACGCCAAGTAGAGTGCCATCCGGACATGAGTAGAGTCTTCAGTCTATGTATCTTCACAGCCCATCAATCCGGCCCATGTCCAATAGGTCGGACGGCCGAGGACCCCTTAGTCCAGGACTCCCTCAGTAGCCCCTAAACCAGGCATCAATGATGAGGTGTCCGGTGCGCAGATTGTCTTTGGCATTGCAAGGAGGGTTCCCCCTTCCAAATAGTCCAAGATAGTCTTCAGTCGTGACAAACGTGTCAAGATCTGCAACACAAGTACCACGCACAACCGCAGAGAGTATAATATATCACGAGTCCAATCCGTGGACAACTTTTTGTAATGTGAGATCACGTTTGCCCGGTCATTATTTCAAACTCTTTCTTGTCCTGCCATTCCACGTTTCGAGGCGCGGTTTTTATTGGCACGTCTTCTCGGAGCAGAGATCGTGTCCCCTTATTGTGGGATTCTCATCAATACGAGCGTGGGCAACCCAACCATTCCATTGGTATGATTACTTAGGAATAGGCAGGTTTTCAGGCTTAGGAGGAGGCGTTCGATATCCATTGCCTTTATAAAGGAGCCAAGGGCTATCTTATTTTATGTTGACCCTTTCCTCAGCCCTTCCAACTTCGAGTTCTAGCACCCAAGGTTCGACTTCATGGCTTCAAGCTTCCCAATATTGTCCAGACCCAGCCCACAGGGCTGATGGGTGGCTTCCTGTGTTACAGAGGAGGACATCACGAAGCTTCGTGCGGCCAGATACCTAACCGCGGAGATCCCCCACAGGCTTCCTGCTCGAGGACAGGTTATTCCTACTCCCAGATCCGGAGAGAGGGTCGTATTCATCTCCCACTTCCTGCGAGGGCTAGCATTCGCTCTTCATCCCTTCGTCCGGGGGCTCATCTTTTACTATAGACTAGATTTTCACGATCTAGCCCCAGATTCTTTCCTTCACATCTCGTCGTTCATTATCACGGGCGAGGCCTTTCTCCGTATTCCCCCACACTTCAGCTTATGGCTCAAGACCTTTAGTGTGAAGCCGAAGGTAGTCGATGGGGAACTAACAAAGTGTGGAGGTGCTACAGTGAGCAAGCTTACCAATGCTCCCTGGCCAAAAGGCTCTTTCACCGAAACTCCCAACCTATGGGAGCGGGAGTGGTTTTAGGTCACTGAACCCCGTGGTACCAAGTGGGCGGTTATACCTGTGTTTCGATCTGGCTCTCCGTTAAAGCTTGCATCATGGATTAATAAGGGCTAGACTGGGGATCAATTGACAAAGCACAGACTCTACAGAGCCACATCCGGAGCCTCCTTGAGAAGGACGTCGGTCTTATCAACGTGGTTCAAGTAATGATGGTCCGCCGGGTCCTGCCGTGCCAGCGACGGCCTCTCCGTGTGTGGGAGTTTAATCTGGAAGGACCATGGACCCTCCAAGACTTCTTTGGTATTACGCACAAAGGAATGTGGAAGTTGTTTTTCGAGAAACGGAAACAGTGACCGGACACCACTGAGGACATCAGCCTCGACCGCAACCATCCAGATACCCCAGTAAGCTCTCAACTCCCGAACAATTTCTAGCTATGCATGCCATAGTGCGATACTGATCACACTATCTCCTTCCAGGGCTGGATAAAGAAAGCAGAGTGAATTAGGTGTTCGGCCCCCCCTTCCCGAAGACTCAGCAGATCCCGTATTAATGAGGATGCTAGCCCCGGCACCGTACCAGATGCCTATGAAGGAGGACAATACATAGAGCGGGAGGACCAAAGGTGTCCTCCATCCCGAAGGTATATTAGACATTGTGTCCGGGGAGATCGAAATACCATTGCCCGAAGACAAAGGTAAAGGAGAAGACAACATCCCTTCTCCTCATGGTAAGAAAAGGGCCATCTCCGAAGATTGGGAGGAAAAGGCTCCTAAGAGAGGCAAGATGCCCCTGTCAGGCGGCTCGGGCTTGGAGGACGACGTCATCGCGCTGTCCCCCGGCGAGGGCAAGCCTAAATCGTAAGCGAACAAGGGTGTTTTAAACATATCTCGTTTCTCTCCTGTGACCAGGGTAACATCTAGAATATATGTTTTTGTAGCTCGGCACACAGTCTTCTTCAACAATCCTCTTCCTCGGGGGATCTTCTCCCAGAGATGATGGAAAGCGAGATGCCTCCACTGGTCTCCTTGCCCAATAGGGCGGACGACTTCGAGGTGTCGTCCTGGAGGATCTCTCCTGATCAACAAGTGATGCAAGGGATGATGAAAACACTAACCGAAGGTGATACTTCGGTAGCCCAGGGTCCAGGGCCAACAATAAAGTCCCTGGACTGTCCAGCTTACAACCGGAGACAACTATAGGGACGAATGAACAGATCCCTTCGATCGGAGGCCATGCTGCTACAGTAGCTTCCGAAGATCCTGAAGCGCCAGATATATTGACGAACATGCTGCGAGAGGCATCCATCTCCGAGGACCATCGTACCTTGATGGGTATGGTGGTTGAAAAGGTCCTGTCCGCGAAAAGCGGATTGAATGAGGCCTTCACGAGCCTGCTAAGAGGCTTCGAGGTTTGTATTGTAAATCTTTCAATTGTGTTTTATTCACAAAATACTCCTGTGTATAGATAGTAGCCCCTGAGACTCTGATTGGCCTCCCAAGGGAGGCGATCAGAGGATCAAAAAGATATGTCTAGGAAATAATCTAACTACTAGGAGCACAGGCTGTGACCTCCCTGGCTACTGCCCGATCCATAGAGGTTGCAAATCTGCTGCGGAAGATTGATGAGGCGGATGATGACATCACGCTTATCAATATGCAGCTTGATGAGGCGCAAGGTATGTTTTTGGGGCAGTCAGTATATGGATGTACGATAATATATGCACGAAGCTAGAATTGTATACGGAGACGCGCATAACTGCAGATGGTGCTGCCGTGGTGGAGGCCCTCCGGTCTGAACTTGCTCTAGCCAAGGAGCAAGCCCGGATGAGTAATTTGGCTGCCAATAAGGTAGCGAATGAATTAAAAACCAAACAAGCTGCTAGGTGCCAGTGTGAGGAGAGAATTTCTGTCATAGCGCGCGAGCTAAAGGAAATCATTGTCTAGTGCGAATTCCTCGAGAGGGATAACAAAGCCAAAGCGGCCGATCTCGACAAGGCCTTACAAGAGGCAAGAGAAGCATGATCCGAGTCTAGAGCGGCTCGGGAGGAGATCCGGCAAGCTGGGGAGATAGCATTTGGTAAGCATTTCTTGTTATAGACTAAATTTGGTGATCCGAAGTATTCCTCGCTTAATCAGATGTGGAGCTCGACAGACGCATTGTTGGACCTGCAGAAGAGCACCTCCGATGCGGTGCAATTTTACCAAGCGCAGGAAGGGTGAGAAGCTTTTTTGGTCACAATTCGGCACGCCAAAGCGTCCGCTATTACTGAACGAACAGATGGCTTAGTGGGCCGAGCTCCGAAGGATATCCGGTTCTACCATGAAGGACGTCATAGTCCGGCTGTGGCCTACTGAGCCAATTCCGAATAGTTATTTCGGTTTGGTGCAGCGGCTTGTTGATGCGGTGCCATGTATCGACGTTGTTAAGCGTTCAATGTGAATTGAAGGTGCACGGATGGTCTTTGCCCGCGTCAAGACATACTGGGTGAAGATGAAGGCCACCATGTTGCAGTGAGGAGTCCCCCCAAGGGAAAGGACCATCGTGCACCAGAGCATTATTTCGAGGACGTCTTAGAGGGTGCCCGCTTGATAGAGTGTCAGTGCTCGAAAGACATGATATTCGAATGAAATGTGTTGAAATTGTAAAAGACAATATTATTATAATATTATGTTATTCGCTTAAAAGCTTTGGTTCCTCCTGTGAGGCTGTTTTTGTATAATCTGAAACTTTTCTAGTCGTCAGCTTTAGCCCCCTTGTAGAAAATATGGGGTGTTCGGAAAAGCACTTGATCACTCTTATCCCAACGTCTTGGTCCATGAAGGAGGCATCAATGCGTTGAACAAGGCAAACCGACTATAGGGCGTTAACACTTTCACTTAGCCATAGGAGTTCTATGGTGGGTCTACTATATAGACCATAGTATATACGTGGTTATCCCAATATGGTGCGTTACATATATGACCTGAGGAAAGGTCCTTCATGTAATACGGAGGGAATCGTGAAAGATTCTGATAAGCCATCGAGTGGTTGACCAGCTCTCGCCGCATCATGCCAGTCAGTTTTCGGATTTCTCTACTGAGGTGTTTGACCAGATGAATCGGAAACACAATTGTAGTAGTTCTCCCTTTACTACCTTAGACGATAGAGTAGAACGTAAGGTAGCAAGCACAGGAGCCGAGCAACCCAACTATTGACCCAAGACATGATTCAGAGCTGATGCATATAAGGCCAAACTCACGACGCCTATAACGCCCCGGACACACCCGCCGGTGGTCATTACTCCTGGCGGTATGTAGACTGGCCCCACAAATCAATACTAGTCTTTTCTGTGCACTTTGTCCTCACTCGTGCGCACCCGGGAGCAACTTCCCGGTCGGTCACCCATCCTAACACTACTCCAAGCTGAGCACACTTAACTTTGGAGTTCTGTCCGAATGGGCTCCCGGAAAAGAAGGAATTCTTTACTGATATGAGTAGTCTATCATCCCTAATAAGCCAGGCTATCACATACACCCCCACTCAGAGGAACTGACGTCCTCGTCGGGCCACAGGAACGTTCCCTCTTGGCACATATGTCTGTGCATCCAGTCCGGTACATGTACCATGCCGTGTGCCACGACGGGTCACAAACGTCATGAATAACATGATCGTGCACCTGTCCGCAAACATCCATGTAATCGTGAGGGTCGGCTCTGATACCAACTTGTAACGCCCCGGACACACCCGCCGGTGGTCGTTACTCCTGGCGGGATGTAGACTCGCCCCACAGATCAATACTAGTCTTTTCTGCGCACTCTGTCCTCACTCGTGCGCACCCGGGAGAAACTTCCTGGTCAGTCACCCATCCTGACACTACTCCAAGCTGAGCACACTTAACTTTGGAGTTCTGTTCGAATGGGCTACCGGAAAAGAAGGAATTCCTTATTGATATGAGTAGTCTATCATCCCTAATAAGCCAGGCTATCACAACGCCGAAGTATGCTATAAAGCTGTTCGGACTTGTTGGCAATTTATTTTGTTCCCATATCGAGCCCCTGGCGAGTTTTGTCGGGGTGTGTGAGATAACAAGGAGCAAAATCCAGTTCTTTAGAGAAAAGTGAATATTGGATACAGGTTATGTTCACTAGAACTTGAGTGATATGCCAATCATTGTTTTGCATATAATAATGTCGCGACCCCGGCTATTTGACATGCCAGGGGTGGCGGCGGAGGAAGAAAGCACTTTATAGGCTCGCACGTCTGCAAAGAGTTGTTTCAGACCTCTTGTCACACGTCTGCGCCGCCTTTCCTCTGTGAAGCAACTCCTTAACAAGAGTAGCCTTTGGGTTAATGTACAAACCTGAACTCCGATAGAGTCACTGAGATGACCAGCCTGCGAGTCAACTGTGGTAAAGGGTAATGAAAAAGGAAAGAGTAGTTAGAAAAGAAAATAAGGAGGTTATGGGAGTACTGTGCTTCCGCCAATGCCCATGGTATTTTAAGTGCATAGTTATGTATGCGCGGTACAGCTTTCGCCGGTGTATGAGGCAGACGACGGAAGCCGCACTGCTAGTCCCGCTCCAAAATTGGTCGGTCCTGCTGAATGGAGACCGGTGGCTTAATGGCCGACAAGGCATGCAGTCTAATAAGACCACTTTGTTCTTCGGCTGAAGTAATCGTAGTATGATCCTCAGTCCGGAGGGAGTGCTTCTCATGCTATCCTGTAGAGGTGTGTGTCATGTATACCATGTTCACTGTTTTTACTTTTGGGGGGGAAATTGCTTCTGACCCCCGGTATTTGGTTGGTGAGTCTCTTCGCCATCGCTATCACCGAGCGGCCTCTTCCCCTTGTGTTCGGTGTTGACCTTGCCGGTCTGCTTGAAGACCCAACAACTTCTATTGGTGTGATTAGCTGGTTTATCGGGGCTGCCATGAATCTAGCAAGGCCGATCCAATATCTTGTCTAAATTGGATGGTCCGTCTTTGTTTGCCTTGAATGGCTTCTTCCATTGACCAGGTTTGGGGCCGCTGAATCCGACGTTGACCGTTGTCTCGTGCGTTCTTTCATTATCATTGCGACATTTGTGTTTGTTGCGTCGTGGTTTGCCATTGCCATCTCGGACTTCGGAAGTGCCCGGATCACTGGCGCTATTACTTCTACGAGCGAGCCAGCTGTCTTCTCCTGCGCAAAAGCGGGTCATCAAAGCGGTAAGGGCTGACACGGATTTTGGTTTTTCTTAACCGATGTGGCGGGCGAGCCACTCGTCCCCGATGCTGTGTTTGAAGGCCGCTAGGGCTTCCGCATCCGGACAGTCGACGATTTGGTTCTTTTTAACTAAGAACATAGTCCAGAGCTTCCTGGCTGACTCTTTGGGCTGCTGGACAATGTGACTCAAATCATCGGCATCTGGTGGCGGACATATGTAACCTTGGAAGTTGTCGTGAAAGGCGTCTTCCAAATCCTCCGAACTGCTAATAGAGTTTCTAGGCAAACTGTTTAGCCAGTACTGAGCTAGCCCTTTGAGTTTTAGTGGGAGATACTTGATGCCATGAAGGTCATCTCCGCGGGCCATGTGGATATGGAGAAGGAAATCCTCGATCCATACTGCGGGATCAGTTGTTCCATCATATGATTCGATATTCACGGGTCTAAACCCATTTGGGAATTCATGCTCCATTACTTCGTCTGTGAAGCACAGAGGGTGAGTGGCGCCTCTATATTGGGCCACATTGTGACGTAGCTCCGATGGAGTCCGTCTGCGGTTTTCGGCCCGGGTGTGACTAGGCTTGTTACATTCGAATAGATAGCCATAGTCACGTGTCGGGGCACATCCTCGCGATCTGTAGATCGATCTGGTATGTCTTGCTCTATTGTCCAGGTCCTGCTGAAGGTCATATGTGTAATCAAGAGTTGTATTATCTCTGCCTCTATGGAGAGGTGGGGCGGGATGGTGTTCGGCTGAGTTGTCGCTTTGTCCCGACCGCGTAGTGGTCGGTTAGCCGCATTGTGCGATGATGGTATGGGCTCCGGCGCCTCGTCATCGAACTAAGGTAGCAATTTGCGCTTTGGGTAAATGTTGGCTCAGCGCTTGAGGCCATATTCTTTGGTTGCCAGGACATCAGTCCATCTATCATTGAGAAGATTTTGGTCAACTTGAAGTTGTTGTTGCTTCTTCTTCGCGCTCCTTGCAGTGGCTATTAGCTGGCACTTAAAGTGCTCCTATTCCTGAGGTTCCTCGGGCATGATAAACTCCTCGATGGCGAGGCTCAGCTCGTGCTCGGAGAGTGGAATATAATTACTGTCCGCTGAGTCGTCGTTTATGGCATGGTCGTCAGGGCTAACCTGCTCGTTTTTCAGATCGTCCTGTTCGGCGGTTCATTCGTCGGGATCTTCTCTGTCTTCGGCACCGTCCAGAGTGTTATCGTCTCCCGTGCCGGTGTTTCTGTCTTTGCTGCGGTGTGATTTAAAGCAGCGGCGCTGACGCCAGTGCTTCGGTTCTATCTTAGGAGGTTCATCCTCGACTAGATTCTCTTTGTCATCGCCGCTATTTTATTTTGGTGCATCCACCATGTATATGTCATATGAGGAGGCGGCCATCCATCGTTCAGTGAACGGCGGGTTTTGGTCCTCCTCTTCTCCTGCATCGTCGCTCATACCGTCGATGTATTCGGAGCTGTAATCAAGAATGTCGATTAGGTCCTAGATAGTGGCTATGAAGTGAGCGGTGGGTGGGAAATGACATTCTCCGTCATCAGCCTCCAGTTCGAACCGGATATAATTCGGCTGAGAGTCCCCCATCAGGGATAGATTTTTTAGTGAGTTTAGCACGTCACCCAAAGGCGAGTGTCGGAAGATGTCCGCAGAGCTGAATTCGACGATCGAAACCGATCAAGCTCGATGTACATGGACGCACAAGATTCGGAGCCTGTAGCCAGAGACGAGTCCATGGTTCTAGTCACATAGATGTCACTTGAAGTTAGGTCTGTGTGCGGATCTAACATTGCTGAGTCTACGGCTTCCGCGATGGGGTTGAGCAGCTACAAGTACTATCTCCTGGGTATGGTCCGATGACAGATTTACGTCATGTTCATCATGCAGTCAAGGAGCGGCTTTCGTGGTCTCGAATCCATCGAAGATCAAGTCTCCATGGATATCCGCGACGTAATTCAAGCTTCCAAATCTGACCTGATGGACAGGGGCGTAGCTTTCGATCTGCTCCGGATGGCCAAGCGAGTTGGCCCGCAGTGCGAAGCTGCCGAACACAAAGATCTGTCCGAGGAGGAAGGCTTCCCCTTGGGCAGCATTGTTGTAGATGATTGAAGTAGCCGTCAAACCTTTTGACGACATCATAGTGGAACTCTCAATGAAAGCACCAATGTCGGTGTCAAAACCGGCGGATCTCGGGTAGGGGTCCCAAACTGTGCTTCTAAGGTCGATGGTAACAGGAGACAAGGGACACAATGTTTACCCAGGTTCGGGCCCTCTCTATGGAGGTAATACCCTACTTCCTGCTTGATTGATCTTGATGAATACGAGTATTACAAGATTTGATCTACCATGGGATCGCAATGGCTAAACCCTAAAAGTCTAGCCTGTCTGACTATGATTATGAGGATATCCCTCTACGGACCTAGCCCTCCGGTTTATATAGACACCAGAGGGATATAATGTTACATAAGGTCGGTTACAGAGAAAGGAATCTTCATATTTGGACGCCAAGCTTGCTTTCCACGCCAAGGAGAGTCCCATCCGGACACGGGTAGAGTCTTTGGTCTTTGTATCTTCGCAGCCCATTAGTCCGACCCGTGTCCAATAGGTCGGACGCCCGAGGACCCCTTAGTCCAGGACTCCCTCAGGTAGGTTCATTACTTCATTGAAGCGCGTCTTCTCCTCGGCCGAAATGACATGTGCCGAATAATTCATAAACCATGGTTGGCAAAACACCCTCTCCTCGCCCGAAATCGCTCGTGCCGACTATTTCAAAACATGCCCTCCTCGCCTGAAATAGCTCGCGCCCACAATTTCAAAACACGCCCTCCTCGCCCGAAATCACGCGCGCCCACTATATCGCAAAACACGCCCTCCTCGTCTAAAATCACTCGCGCCCACTATTTGGGAGAAGCAAAGTTACTCTACTATCCCCGACCCTCAGTACACAGATCCAAGCCGAGAAGCCTAAAGGCAGGGGTAGAACTGTAACTCCCCACAAATTTCACACAAATGCGTCTGTAAGACATGGTTCCCCCTCCCAATTCCCCATTCATACCCCGTGGGCGCCAAATCACCTTCTCCCCTGAAGCTCCCTTCTCTAGAGCCGCGAAACCTCGGCCCCTCCTCCATGGAACCCCCACCACACCTAATTCACAGCCGCCCTCCTCCCTAATGTGGGAGACGTTGTCCATTTGTCGTCGTGCACTGGGCCATGTGCCTCTTACTCCGTGCTGTCGGAGCTCCCTCGACGACGGCTGCATGAACCGTACCGGAGCCGATTCAAACCCATAGTTGTTCACACCGCTAGAGCAGCTCCAACTTAGGATCCATCCAGAGCCCCAGCGCTGCTTCCCCATAGCCGTCGATCGTCACAACATCTCTGCTTCCCTGCCGCTGGAAGCCACGCAACTGCGCCAACCTCACCGACTCGGCAGCTGGAGCTGCCTACTTCACCGGGCTGCCAGATAGGTCGCACCCTCATCTCAAATCACTTTATTTAGGCGTCAATTGTGTGGACTTTTATTCTAGGGAAACCGATTCCCAATGGGAAGCAGCACCCCTCGAGGCGGCGGAGCTCCTAGGCTGCCAGTTGGCTGGTGTCTAACATAAGGGTGAGGGGGCGCAAGTTCGCCACGGAAGCAACACTTAGATGGCTATCTTAGAGTTGCGTGGGTTGAAGGTACTACCGCCACTGGATCTGGATGACGGCGAGTTTTGTGGATTGGCCGGGGGTGGCGCAACCATGGCAGTGCGGTGGTGCGGGGAGCGGGGTTTTGGTCGGGGCCACGGATGGCGGAGGCAGGCTGTTATAGTGAACAGGTAGCTGATTGTTTTACTAAACAAGTAGGTCCTTGTGAGGGTTTAGCAATTTGTAACAAGATAGGCATGTTAGATATCTTTAGCCGGGGGAGTATTGAGTATTGGGCTAGGCTGTATAGTGTGTGTTAGGCCCCATGGCACATGTACCTTGTATGTATAGCAGCACATAGGAGCAATAGAAGAGATTGATGATCACTCATCAAATAATACCCATGAAACGAATCCAGACTCAGTGAGTGGTGAAGACCACTGACCCCAATAGGAATACGGAAGACCTAATTATTGAAGAGAATAGTACCATTAACAACTAAACCTAAAGGTATCCACTTGTCACAGAAGCAGTCTATAACTAATAGGAAGCGCCTATCCCTTACTTGATATCTGATTGATCTTGCAGAGCCGAATTGTTTGAACTTGATCGACCTTAAATGCTAGTTCAATTCCAGGACGACATCATATAATATACGCGAGGCTCAACAAATGATTTTGATTAGACTCGTCTCCTTGTTGAATGAGAATGAAGGAAGAGTGCTAAACGACTAAAGCTAACAGCCAACCCGGATACCTAAACTGAAGAGGATGTCCCACCATAGCAAGATATGATACAGACCAATTAACTGGTAAGCCAACCTTCCCCATTGCTTTTCTTTCAACTAAGTAGAAAAAGAAGGGGGCTCTTACGCGACTAGGCCGAGGAAACCTCCACTACTGGCTGAATTGAAACACATCATCCCATCCATTCCATCAAGTAAGTACGGGTCCCTAGTGACATATTAAAGAATGCCAACTTTCTCCCAAGCGGTATGTGAGAAGAATGGCCTAGATACTCGGTATGAGGAGAGCTCGGTAAGCAGGCAAAGAGTAGGGTTTCGTAGGCTGAGCCTCTTCTAGGGCAGGAAATTGGTCTATACCCATAGTTGCTTTTGTTTTTTCGTATGGCACTCTTAGGGTGATTTACAAAGTTGTTGTTTCTGATTGTAGCCTGTAAGAAAATAAGTGTTTCTGCATTGATCGCATCAAGATTAATCTATGTTATTTTTCATACGCATGTCATTTCACTGGGCTGCGATTGGCCTTAGCTTTAGTAGCAGGGTTGGCGCTTTATTTTCAATGAGGGAATGGCTGGCAATATCACCCATGGCACCTTCATCCTCAGCAAGAAGTGAGTAGTTGGCATTTTCGGTTTCCGAACAAATGGATACAAATTGACCTTGTGGATCCAATGATACCATGCCTGGGAGTCTTTCACAAGAATAAGAAGAAGAAGGCGGATTCAATTCTTCAAGTCAAAGTCAAGGGCTACTAGCAGTTTCCTATCAATAACGATCCTTTGGATCTGTAATCATTGAAAGAGGTCTCTATATTACAACAATTGAGAGTTGCCTCTTGCTATCACTACCTTGTACCAATCAAGGAGCTCTAAAGCATGTTGAGCTGGCTGGGCGGGATCACTAGCTTCCGGTAATATGTGCTTGTCACTTCACTCGAGCCTTGAGAGAATCCGCCAAAGCCTATATCTACAAAAATGAAAGAGAAAGAAATAAGCAAATCTGAATAAGTTGATAAGAGGGAGTGCGGTGCTCAGTTCAAGTTTTCTCTCAAGCCTAAACCTTCAAAGCTAACTAGTAGGCTTTGGATCCATGGCTCTGACCTGGTGGAAGGTATTCTCGAGTAGCAAAAGTGAGTTCTACAAAAAACAATGATTCTGCTTTCCTCCACAATTTGGCCTATAGTAAGAAAAGGTAAGGTTGCGTAAGTATGGGAACTCGTAACCGACTATCGAACACAACTGAGAGTTCACTACTGGTCAAGTACACCAATTCCGCTCATGTTAAACTTATTGGAAACAACTCTAGTAAAATGGTAAGATGAATCAATCAAAGGCAATTCAATATCCAATTCATCATAATAAGAATAGGGCCTCGATCAGAGCATATACAACCGAATGGAGAGCGAGGCGGATGGAGGGGATTATGGTTCCAATTTGTTGGAAGGTGCTTTCGTTGTAAAAGCAAAGGAACTTTTCAAGAGTTTCGATGAATTGAAAACCAGTTCTTCTTCGCTCTTGCTTCGTGGTCTTGACCAAGGAACTACTCAGATTCGCACCCTGATGTTTATTGGAAGGAAAAGCCAAAAAGCAAAGAGGTTTGGTTTACGTATGGTGGAAGGTTACATTTTCCAGTCGGAACGACGAAGCTCTAAATAAAAGGTATGAAATCCAATCCCTTATCTTTCTTAAGCGTAGGGATGAAAGCCAAGAATGAAGTTGTCTCATCTTGTATGGTAGCCTATTCTTTACCTCTCGTTCCAGGGTTGGATGCAACATTTCTATGTTATAGATAGGTGAGTTGAGCAATACTTGTTTTCGAGGATTTCCACAAGTCCGTCTGTAAGTGCATCTAGTGCCACCCCTAGTTGGTTTTGGAGTATTGATGACAAACCTAGTTGAGGGACTAATGTGTTTGTGTGAATTGCAGGATAACACAGGTAGAAGTTCCTCATTGATTCGGTTTTCCTACCAGAGATGACCCCTAAAAATGTATGAAGACATTGATGTCAAAGGTGGTTTATGAAGATATTCTCATTGAAGACTATGACAAGAGAAGACATCGCATGAAGCCTATGGAGCTCGAAGACTTAGATCTTCCATAGTTCTGTTTCTTCTTTGTTGAGTCATAGGAACCACCGTACTGTTAAGTGGGGTCCAAGAGAACCAGTCAGAATGACTGAAGTGATGTTAACCAAAACCTATGTCTTCGAGTGAAGACTATGAGAGCGAATCTTGTCCAGAGTCGGACAAGTCAGCTTTACTTGTAGCCCAAGTAAAGTTGCCGTGTGAGTTTGAAATTTGACCGTTGGAACACGTGTCAGTTCCTTGGTGACAAAGGGTCATTTTGGACAAATCAGGTCGGGTTGCCTAGTGGCTATAAATAGCCCACCCCCTACAACCATAAACGATTGGCTGCTCAGAGTTAGAGTACGGCTTTTTTTGTTTGAGAGCAACCCACCTCGAAGCCTTTGAGAGAGAATTCCTTGCGAGGATAAAGCCCTAACCACCCAAAGCCAAAGAGTGTTAGGCATCACTTAAGTCTTCTTGTAAGTGCATCTAGTGCCACCCCTAGTTGGTTTAGGAGTATTGACGACAAACCTAGTTGAGGGACTAATGTGTTTGTGAGAATTGCAGGATAACACAGGAAGAAGTCCCTCATTGATTCGATTTTCCTACCAGAGATGACCCCTAAAAATGTATGAAGACATTGAAGTCAAAGGTGGTATATGAAGATATTCACATTGAAGACTATGACAAGAGAAGACATCGCATGAAGCCTATAGAGCTCGAAGACTAAGATCTTTCGTAGTTCTTTTTCTTCTTTGTTGAGTCATAGGAACCACCATACTGTTAAGTGGGGTCCAAGAGAACCAGTCAGAATGACTGAAGTGATGCTTAACCAAAACCTATGTCTTCGAGTGAAGACTATGAGAGCGAATCTTGTCCAGAGTCGGACAAGTCAGCTTTGCTTGTAGCCCAAGTAAAGTTGTCGTGTGAGTTTGAAATCTGACCGTTGGAACACGTGGCAGTTCCTTAGTGACCCAGGGTCATTTTGGACAAATCAGGTCGGGTTGCCTAGTGGCTATAAATAGCCCACCCCCTACAACCATAAATGGTTGGCTGCTCAGAGTTAGTGTATGGCTTTTGTCGTTTGAGAGCAACCCACCTCGAAGCCTTTGAGAGAGAATTCCTTGCGAGGATAAAGCCCTAACCACCCAGAGCCAAAGAGAATTAGGCATCACTTAAGTCTTCTTGTCTGTGTAATCTGAAGACTTATTACACTTGAGGACTGTGAATCCTCCAGCCAGTTAGGCATCGCGTTGTGAGCATCCAAGAGACATTGTGGATCGCCGGTGAACGAAGTCTGTGAAGGTTTGGGAGTCTACCTTGAAGACTTACCAGAGTGATTGGGCGAGGTCTGTGTGACCTTAGCTCAAGGGGAATACGGTGAGGACTAGGTGTCCTAAGTTGCGTGTTCAGGACTGGGTGTCCGGGACTGTGTGTCCTCAGGTTTAAATACCTAGCCGCCCTAACCAGACATACAGTTTTCACAACAAGTGGAACTGGTCCAACAAATCATTGTCTTCAACGAGTCACTAGTTTCATCCTTCCCTTCTCTTTACTTACTGTTACTCCTTGTGAAGTCATTGTATGATTGCACTATCTTTTATCTTCACTGAGTGACTGCATGTTCTGTTTGGCTTCATAATATCTTCCTACCTGATCCTTACTACATTGCTGCTATTAGTCATTGTGCTTTCACTCCATTGAATATTTGACTATGGCTTGCCTAGTGTAGTCTACCTTCCGTTGCAGGGTAATAGGTTTATTTCTATCATTTGTCTTCATAACTTCCACGTTTTGAAGACTTTCATAAAAATCGCCTATTCACCCCCCCCCTAGTCGATATAATGCACTTTCAATTGGTATCAGAGCAAGGTACTCCCTTGTTCTGTGTGATTCGGTTTAACCACCTGGAGTTTTAGCTATGTCGACTGCAGGGATAATTAAAGTCTCCGCTGCGTGCCCCGTCTTCGATGGAAATGAATATCCCTACTGGAAGAATAAGATGTCACCGCTGCTAATGTCAAGAAGTTCGTCAAGAACGGCGTTCCCAAGGCTGGAGAAGGTGTCACCGCTGCTAATGTCAAGAAGTTCGTTCAACTGGACTCTACTGCCAAGAATATCATCTGTGGTCATCTGACCAAAGGACAATATGGCCACGTGAGTGCTTTGGAAACATCTAAGCTAGTCTGGGACTGGCTCTCCAAAGTCAACGAAGGTGTCTCAACCCAGAGAGATCAGAGAATCGGTGTCCTTCGCAACCTCTTCAACCTCTTCAAGAGAAATGACAATGAGAATGTCCAGCTCACATTTGATCGACTCACTGACATCACGAATGAGCTTCAAGCCCTTGGCGCTACTGAGATCACCAAGCATGAAGTCGTCAAGACACTACTGAGATCACTTGACAGTTTGTTTGACACCCTAGCCCTGATGATTCAAGAACGACCTGATTTCAAGACACTCGATCCGTCTGACATACTTGAGAGGCTCAACACACATGAGTTTCAGCTTTCTGAGAAAAGAGATATCTACGGTCCAAACTATGGGCGAACTCGTGCCTTGAAGGCAAAAGCTGTCTCCTCATCTGAAGAAGAATCTGACAGCAGTTTTGATGATCCTGAAGACATTGGAAGGGAACTTACTATGCTTGTGAAGAAGTTCCAAAAATTCACCAAGAAGAAAGGTTTCAGAAAGTCTTCACGACCAAGCTCAAGGAATGATGAAGCTTCTGCTCATGACTACAAGAAGAAAACATGTCACAAGTGCAAGAAACCTGGTCACTTCATCTCTGAGTGTCCGCAGTGGGACAATGAGAACAAAAAGAAGAAGAAGAAGAGCAAGGAATATGACTCTGACGACAAGAAGAAGAAGAAATACTCAAAGTCTTCTTCCAAGTCTTCCTCAAAGTCTTCATCACACAAGAAGAGCTCATCTGGCAAGGCACGTGCGTTTGTTGGCAAGGAAATGGATTCAGAGGAGGAGTCCGCTTCTGTGGAGGCGGAGGTGGAGTCTGAGGAAGAGTCCGATTCTGGCGTTGCAAGTCTGGCTATAGCATATGTTGCCAAGTCCATCTTCAACACTGAAGACAATGACTTCATCACCGACACCGATGCAAATGACAAGGACTACTCCGCTCCTACCTACTGCTTCATGGCACGCGGTGCCAATGTAAACACACGCACTACTCACTATCAAACATCTAGTGAAGATGAATCTGATTGTGGTTCAAAACCCAGCTACAAAACACTTGCTAAAATTGCAACTGAACAACAGAAAGCTATGGAACATATTCAAAAACTGTTAGACAAAAGCGATGATATGTTAGGCGCTGAAATGACTCGATCTGAGTCCTTAATTGAAGACATAAAAAATCTTCACGTTAAGTATGAGGAACTTGAAAGTTGTCATGAAAGGCTCTCAACAACTCATGAAAAGCTTTCCTATGATTATCTTCAAAGGAAGCAAGATCTTGAGAAATTGAGAGCAGCTCATGAAGATCTTCAAAAGGAAAACGAGTCACTTCGCACCGAACAGATCAGCTCCGCTCAGGAAGGATTTGAACCACCATGTCTTAAATGCATTGAGCGTGATAATGCTACTACTGTTGCTGAATGTTCTACTGCTGCTACTATTGCAATATCTTCAACTGTTGATGTGGGAACTAACCCCTCTGCTGAGGATTCCACTGCTATTGCTGATGAGAATGCTAGGTTGAAGACATTGCTTGAAACAGGGATGTACAAAAGTCTTAAATGTCACAGCCCCAGATCAGCCCTTGTTTGTTTTTGCTTTAGCATCCATGCAACATGTTTAAATTTAACGAAACTTGAAATGGGGATGACAAACCCTAGCACTAAATAAAATGCAATTAGGATCAAAATAAAAATATTTTCAATAAACCCAGAATGCCCTTTAGAAAAGTTCATTATTTTTGTTTAAGGTGAAAACCCCTGCCATCAATGATGCACATATTTCTAGGCCATTCTGGATTTTTGAATTAAATCCTATTGTATTTGACCTTGGGCATTTAAATACTATAAATAATTTAAATGTTCAAATAAATGTTGGAAATTGTTAAGGGTCACTGAAATAATTCAGAAAGCACCCACAATTGTTTCCAGGATTTTATAAAATGATTTGGTATTTTAAATCAAATCAAAAACAAAATAACAGAAATAGAAAAGAAATAAAAGAGAGAGAGAGAAGGAAGTTACCTGGCGCCACTTACCTGGCCCAGCACGGCCCAGCCCATCTCCACTCCCCCTGTCGTCTTCCTCCTCGCCAGAAGGACCGAGGCGTGGCGCGCGCCCGAGAGGCCTCGGCCACCTCCTGCTTCCCCTGGCCACCTCCTGCTTCCTCTCGTCGCCCTGGACCCCGTCCGCGACGCCACACACCCTCCCAGGCCTCGCACTCTCCCCGTGCATTCTCCCCCCCCCTTCTCTGGCTCCCTCTCTCTTCCACCGAGCGGCCACAACCACCGCCTCGTCTCCCCGACGCCTCCCAAAGCTCGGCCTCGACCTACTCTTCCTCCCCACCGCTCCAAGCAACACCAGGAGCCCTGCAGTGACGCCATTGCCGCCATCTTCACCGACGGGCATCGAAGATCGCCGGCCCGATTCGCCGTCTCCGTCGCCTCCCTGAGCACGCCGACCCTCTCTTCGAACACACCGTGAGCCCCTGAGCATTTCCCCTCTGCCCCCCTGCTTGCTCCCGCCCTCTAGCCGTAGCCCCGAGGTCACCGAGGCCGCCGTCCGCCATGGCCGGCGAGCCCGCGTTCCCGAGCCTCTCCTGCTCGCACCAGGGGCACTGACACGCTCCTGGCGCCTCCAGGAGGATGCCTCTCCACTTCGTTTGCTCGCTCGAGCGCTGCAGCCGCGTCCCTGCCCCAGCCCGAACTCCGGCCACCACGGAAGTGCTCACCGCCGTCGTCTCCGGCCACCCCGCGGCCCCTCGTGCAGCCAGCTAGGTGCGGCCGTGTACGGGCTACCTTCTGGTGGCCTTCGCGCGTCCAGCCGCCGCCCGTAGCGCAACCCCGGTGAACATCCGCTGCGTTTCGGGTCGCCGCCGGCCGAGCTCCGGTGGCCAGTGACGTGGCGCTGTCATTAGCCACTAATGACGCACTAACCAACCCCCTAGGCCACTGACTGTGGGCCCCACCCCTGGTCAAACCCCAGTCAGCGCTGGGTTTGACCGGGATTAGGTCCTGTGTCACTGACGTGTGGCCCCCACACGTCAGGTTTGACCCGAGCCAGCCCAGTTGACCCTGCTGACGTCATAGTGACGTGGTGCTGACGCCATAATTCATTTCTGGATTTATTATTATTCAGGAAATTTTAGAAAATGCCCTAAACTTCAATAAATCATAGAAAATTAACCGTAACTCCAAATTAAATAATTTATATATGAAAAATTATCAGAAAAATTCAAGGAATCCATCTGTACCATTTTCATGCATGTTAGAACAACTTATAGCTGCTGTTTAACACAGATCAATTAAATGGCATTTGAATAATCACATATGGAGTTTGAAATTGAATCTTGTATTCAAACCAACTTCATTTAATCTGTTGCTAGTTGCATTAGCTCAAAACACATTCATATTGCCATGTCATGAGCATGCATCATATTGTGCATTGCATTGATTGCGTTCTTCCTTGTTTGCCGGTAATTGTCCCCTCTCGATAGACGTGTACCGGCGATGTGATCGATGCCACCAATGAGGAACTATGTTATCTTCAGAAGTGCCAGGCAAGCAAAACCCCCTTGTTCATTCCGATAAAATCCCACTCTCTCGCTCCTGCTCTCTTTTACTGCATTAGGACAACACCGATTCATCTGTTACTTGCTGCGGTAGCTGAACCCCTTTATCCTTTGCATGACCTGTCATTGCCACAGTAAATAGATGAAACCCACTAGCATGAGTAGGAGTTGTTTGAGCCCTGTTGTGCCTACTCATTCATGCTTGTTTGTCATGCCTGCTACTGCTTAGAGTTGAGTCAGGTCTGATTCATCGGGGATGAATCAGAGGCATGTGAACATGTCCTACTGTGTGTGAGCTAAGTGTGTGAACACGATTTGGTAAAGGTAGCGGTGAGAGGCCATGTAGGAGTACATGGTGGGTTGTCTCATTGCAGCCATCCTCAGGAACTGAGTTCTATGTTTGTGATCCATGATTCAGCTACTACCACGCATTGGGCCCGAAACCAATGGACCCTCTCGGCTTCTTAATCACCCTTGTCCTCTGTCCAGGAGTTGCAAGTAGTTTCTGGTGTTTGTAGTATGCTGGAGGCCGTGCGCAGCGCTGACCGTAGGGGTGGGCTGTGATGCGGTAGGCACGTGGCCGGGTAAACCGGGCGCCCGTTTGGTGTCACGGAACCCTGTTCACATCATTTGGGGCTGTGAGAGAAACTCCGGCCGGATCTCCTCATGGATGGAACCCGAATAGGCGATAAACCTGGACTAGAGACTTGAGTGTTTAGGCAGGTCGTGGCCGACACCCACGTTGGGCTTCCGCTTGAAGGTTGCCGAGTACATGTCGTGTAAACGGCGGTAAGTGGTGAGAGCGTGTGTGAAGAAGTACACCCTTGCAGGGTTAACATCATCTATTCGAATAGCCGTGTCCGCGGAAAAGGACTTCTAGGTTGCGTATATCAGTTCATAGACAAGTGAAAGTGGATACTCTAAAATACGCAAGATAAGCATGAGTGCTATGGATGGCGTTCTCGTAGGGAGACGGGAGCGGATCCATAGTGGTGTATTGATATGGTGAATATGTGGACTCGTGTGCGCCACCTCAAAAGAGTTACATTGCAGTCGTAGTTTAGGTTATCCACCGAGTCAAAGCTGGCTTGCTGCAGTTAAACCCCACCATCCCTTTGTTGATAATGATGCATATGTAGATAGATCTGATGTAAGTCTTGTTGGGTACATTTGTACTCACGTTGCTTAATTTATGTTTTTGCAGAGAGACTTCAGTCTCACTAGTAGTTCCACGTGGACTTCGACGTTTAGCTTGTTACCTCAGCTACGATCTTGTGCCCTCGGCAGGATTTGGTAGATAGTCAGGCTTCTCAGCCTTTTTCATTTATAGATGTCTGTACTCAGACATGATAGCTTCCGCTTGTGCTTTTATTTGTATGCTCTGAATGTTGGGTCATGAGACTCATGTTTGTAATATCTCGCTCCTCGGAGCCTATTGGATAAATACTTGAGTCATAGAGTCATGTTGTGATGCCATGTTGTGTTTTGCACATATCGAGCATATTGTGTGTATGTTATTGAAATGCTTGGTATGTGTGGGATCTGACTATCTAGTTGTTTATCTTTAGTAGCCTATCTTACCGGGAAATGTCTCCTAGTGTTTCCACTGAGCCATGGTAGCTTGCTACTGCTCCGGAACACTTAGGCTGGCCGACATGTGTCCTTCTTCGTTCCTGTGTCTGTCCCTTCGGGGAAATGTCACGTGATGAATACCGGAGTCCTGTTAGCCTGCTACAGCCTGGTTCACCGGAGTCCTGCTAGCCCAGTGCTACAGCCTGGATTCACTTGCTGATGACCGACACGTTCGATGCTGGGTCATGGATGCCTGTCCCTGCAAGTCTGTGCCACTTTGGGTTTACGACTAGCCATGTCAGCCCGGGCTCCTTATCATATGGATGCTAACGACACTGTCATATACGTGTGCCAAAAGGCGCAAACGGTCCCGGGCTAAGGTAAGGCGACACCCGTGGGAATACCGTGCGTGAGGCCGCAAAGTGATATGAGGTGTTACATGCTAGATCGATGTGGCATTGAGTCGGGGTCCTGACAGCGTTGGTATCAGAGCTTGACTGCCTGTAGGATTACCAAGCCAAACTGGTCGAAGTTGAGTCTAGAAATTCTTTAGTTATATAAGGGAATTGATTGTGGGATGGAACGTAAGGCTCTTTTTACTCCTTATACCTCATGGCCTTCTGATCTGAGTCATCATCTTCTCTTCTACGGGGATTAAGAACTAGGCTTTCTCTTCTTTCTATTAGGATCACGTGTTACTAATCCGTAGACTTATAAGATTGTTGGATTTAAGTCTCAGTTCAGTTCCTACTACCTCTGTATGTTAATTATTGATCTCGAGACCTTGATATTGTGCTTCTGAGTGGTTATGCCACAATCTTTGTGAATGTCTCAAATCTTTTCTGAGCATTTACAGCCGTTATGCTGTCCGAGTCATCCCAGGTTTCTAAATAGTCTGATGCATTTGCAAAATCCTTTCCCTCTGGTTTCGATGTTCCTTTATGCCAGCTCAATCACACTAATTGTTGAGTTGAGGTATTCTATTGCCTTGACATTTATGTTGGAATAATTATTATGACCCTAGGTGTTTTAGGGAGTCACCTAGTAATCTAGCAACATTTTGTGTTCCCAGTGTGAGGATTCTGGCCATCATTCTCGAAAGCATCTCGTGGTGCTACTTAGGAGTAGGTATTCTATTCCTGGGTTCTTGAACCCGAGATTCACTCTACTTACTTCATGTTGATAGTGTTTGCTAGTTCCTTTAGGTTATTAGTAACCTTTGCGATAGTCCTCGAGGTTCGTGGTACATCCTTCTTCCAATTACCATGAACCATTCTTGGCAGGAGTTCTTCTGAACCAAAAGATGACAACAAGAGTGCTCTCGATGAGTTCTCCATGCTATGTTGTGACTCTGTCAGTTCTACCTTTCTGCATGGGTTATCCGGAAGAAATATGTTGAACCTGGTTCAACATACTAATCTATGCATCCACAACTCAAAAAGTTATATGTTCCTTTGAGTTGTCCCTCTTTAGTTGTCTACTGACCTTCGTCTATCAATTGATAGTCAAGAGTATGCATGCGTTCGTTTATCGATGCCTATTACTCTTGTGGTCCGTCAAGCCATTCTATCACGGAATGACTAGGAGAAACAAACTCCAGTACCTCTTCCATATCCAGGATTAGGTCAAAGAAGTTGTGCTCCGCAGAACAAATTGCTAATCCAGCTTTTGCTCTGTTCTACCTTGGAGTACTACCATCTTTTATATCGGGATTGTTATAGGAATTGCACACCATCCTATGAACTCTTGGTACAGTGATACTTCTCGCCATCATTACTCATTCCTCGGTTCCGTGTGGTTATAACCGGAATGTCGACAAGTGAATCGTGATGTGTGAAATCAATACTCCTAGCAACCTTGTTGCTTGGTAGTTAAATGGACAATAACCTCATTCTTAACGTGTGGTTCTTGAATCATCATTCTAAGATTGATCGTGTTATCTTGTTCATCTTCCTGGTGCACATTTCGATTGATGAGTTAGGATTTTGTCAAGTCCTCGCTCATTTGATTATATCGTCTTACCCTGAAAAGCAAGATTGTTCTCGAGCTTAGTAACATATCGGTGGTTCGTGATTTTCCGAATATCTTCTCGAAAGTATCACCAGGTTGTCACCTGACTGTTATGTTGAGCTCGTGATCAAGTTGGTTTATTCTGTAAACCATCCTTTCTCCAAGAATCTGTGTTGGATAGCCCTGAGCTAGTTTGTTAAGCCAAGCAACAACTTGGAGAGTTGGAAGATAAAAGCTTACCTGACTTAGTTCATTTCAAAGGGATACCCTTTGTATGTGTGTGTTGAAGAAAATTGATATTTCATCGACTGACCCTCGTGATCAGTTAATAGACCTATCATCTTGTCCAACCTTTGATTTGGGTGTGGGCTATCCTCAAATCAAGTCAGAACCAACGATGTTCGTAATGTTGTCTTACTCGTGGGTTTTCCTCGAGCATACACCATTATATTCTTTGGTCTGACCAATGCTATCACCGTGTTCACTTAACTATGGAATTCCTTTTAAAAGGAAACCCGGATGAATTGTTGTTGAGCCCATTGACAACATCCTTATCTCCTCCATGATTTGTTGAACATTAAGCTAGTGTTGGAAACTTTTGAAAGCATTTCTTCATGCTAGTTCATGAAGCATATGTTCGGATGTAAGAAGTGACTTCCTCCAGTTCATGTGCATTTGATGCAAGTTGCCGCCGTGGATTTGAGAAAGTCAATGTTGCTTCCTCTGGAATCATCCCAAATCAGTCATGCATACGTGCGAAGTATTCTGTGGTTCGGAGACTTGCAACCTCCATTCCATAGGTGTCCCGAGCACACCAAGCCACTGATTGATTTGTTCAAGGAGAAGGAGTTCCTTCATAAGAGCTAATTCGGACTTATGTAGGGATTTCGATACCCTCGTTGATGGTTCCCCCTCCTGAACTCGGTAGTGTTTTATTATAAGACTATTTTGTGGTCATGCTTGTCTGGGACAACGTGTTCACATGTTTGTAGCAGAACCAGCTCATGTTTTGGAGCTTACTATCGTAGTTCATTTCCCGAGAATCTCGCAACGTCATCTCGTCGATTTGTGTTGCAAACTTTCGTTTTTCTTCCTAGACTCGATGAGTCTGGAATATCCTGACACCAACCAGATCTGAATCTCAGGCAGATGTGATGGTTGGAACATTTCCCAAGAACTATAATATTGGTCTCTCGATAACCGGTAAGGTGGATGTCGTGGCCAACACACCCATCCGGTAGACCTATTATTATAGTATCTTGTTTGAGGAAGTTGGCCACCTTTCCGTAAGGACTTCGTAGGATTTACTCCCTAGTTGTGCCTTATGATTTTTGAGATCCCGAAGTCCGACCTTTTTACTTGATGTTCTAGATATCAAACCATATCTATGGGTGGATTACGCTAGCACATCTAGGAGAACATTAGAAGCGGAGTGCTAAATGTCTCTCGGTCGATCATCTAGATTTCGTTTCCTTGGCTTCGCTAAGGTGAAATCCGAGAAAGTGTTATCCTCCTTTGCATCTGCATCGTCCATCGCTATTCATCATGGTAGTATGTTGTGTGGTCAGCACCTTTGACATGGATGTTGGTGAAACCTTGATGATTATGGAAATGCTCAAGTTCTTGAGAGCACGCACAAGCGCTACGTGTTATCATCGGTACTAACTGGGTTTGCTCTCAGTTTCCTCGGCAATGCTATGACCTATTCAAACAGTGAATTCACTCTCTATTGTTGGGTTCTTCCCCAGTTACCAGAATCATTCCCAGCATTTGCATTCTGTTCCCAGCTTGCACCGCCATTGTGCCATTCTACCATGGATCTCTTCCATTTCCGGTGATAAGCAAATTCATCCATTACGTTGTCTTCAACAAGGTAATCCACATCATCCAAGTCCGAGTATGCCAATCTACCGAACCCCTCCAAATGATCGCTTGTGATTGCCTTAGGCTGGTATAAAGAGTTTCAATAATCTTCGAATCAAAGGTAATTCTTTTTGCCGCTTAAGGGGATATATCTACGAGTCACCTTCCCTAAGGTGCATCGTTATGGTATCATGGCAATTCAACTCCTCGCTACGTTGACAACCGATTACCACCTTAAGCGTGAAGTTGTTGTCTACCTAGTGAACCCTCGTCATCTGTCTCACTCCATTTCTTCAGATCTGTGCTTCGTCTCTCAGCTCAAGAGATGTTGCTATGTCTCATCCCGAGAGTTACTCCTGAGTTGTTCGACCTCCGAGAAGAATGATTCTTTTAGGGTCTTTCCTTTCCTCTCGTTGTCATGTTAGTTGGAGTTCTCAGAGCAAGACTTCGAGAAAATGATGGTGAACAAATCAACGTTCAGTTGAAGTGCAACCTGGATCGTGAAGATTGTACTAGTTTGCGTTCCCCCTTCACCTTACCCTACGCTTGAATCTCGGGACGAGATTTTTTTTAGTGGGGGTGAGCTGTCACAGCCCCAGATCAGCCCTTGTTTGTTTTTGCTTTAGCATCCATGCAACATGTTTAAATTTTATGAAACTTGAAATGGGGATGACAAACCCTAGCACTAAATAAAATGTAATTAGGATCAAAATAAAAATACTTTCAATAAACCCAGAATGCCCTTTAGAAAAGTTCATTATTTTTGTTTAAGGTGAAAACCCCTGCCATCAATGATGCACATATTTCTAGGCCATTCTGGATTTTTGAATTAAATCCTATTGTATTTGACCTTGGGCATTTAAATACTATAAATAATTTAAATGTTCAAATAAATGTTGGAAATTGTTAAGGGTCACTGAAATAATTCAGAAAGCACCCACAATTGTTTCCAGGATTTTATAAAATGATTTGGTATTTTAAATCAAATCAAAAACAAAATAACAGAAATAGAAAAGAAATAAAAGAGAGAGAGAGAAGGAAGTTACCTGGCGCCACTTACCTGGCCCAGCACGGCCCAGCCCATCTCCACTCCCCCTGTCGTCTTCCTCCTCGCCAGAAGGACCGAGGCGTGGCGCGCGCCCGAGAGGCCTCGGCCACCTCCTGCTTCCCCTGGCCACCTCCTGCTTCCTCTCGTCGCCCTGGACCCCGTCCGCGACGCCACGCACCCTCCCAGGCCTCACACTCTCCCCGTGCCTTCTCCCCCCCCTTCTCTGGCTCCCTCTCTCTTCCACCGAGCGGAGCCCCGTCGCCACCGACGCCGTTCGCCGCGGCCACAACCACCGCCTCGTCTCCCCGACGCCTCCCAAAGCTCTGCCTTGACCTACTCTTCCTCCCCACCGCTCCAAGCAACACCAGGAGCCCTGCAGTGACGCCATTGCCGCCATCTTCACCGACGGGCATCGAAGATCGCTGGCCCGATTCGCCGTCTCCGTCGCCTCCCCGAGCACACAGACCCTCTCTTCGAACTCACCGTGAGCCCCTGAGCATTTCCCCTCTGCCCCCCTGCTTGCTCCCGCCCTCTAGCCGTAGCCCCGAGGTCACCGAGGCCGCCATCCGCCATGGCCGGCGAGCCCGCGTTCCCGAGCCTCTCCTGCTCGCACCAGGGGCACTGACACGCTCCTCGCGCCTCCAGGAGGATGCCTCTCCACTCCGTTTGCTCGCTCGAGCGCTGCAGCCGCGTACCTGCCCCAGCCCCAACTCCGGCCACCGCGGAAGTGCTCGCCGCCGTCGTCTCCGGCCACCCCGCGGCCCCTCGTGCAGCCAGCTAGGTGCGGCCGTGTACGGGCTACCTTCTGGTGGCCTTCGCGCGTCCAGCCACCGCCCGTAGCGCAACCCCGGTGAACATCCGCCGCGTTTCGGGTCGCCGCCGGCCGAACTCCGGTGGCCAGTGACGTGGCGCTGTCATTAGCCACTAATGACGCACTAACCAACCCCCTAGGCCACTGACTGTGGGCCCCACCCCTGGTCAAACCCCAGTCAGCGCTGGGTTTGACCGGGATTAGGTCCTATGTCACTGACGTGTGGCCCCCACACGTCAGGTTTGACCCGAGCCAGCCCAGTTGACCCTGCTGACGTCACAGTGACATGGTGCTGACGCCATAATTCATTTCTGGATTTATTATTATTCAGGAAATTTCAGAAAATGCCCTAAACTTCAATAAATCATAGAAAATTAACCGTAACTCCAAATTAAATAATTTATATATGAAAAATTATCAGAAAAATTCAAGGAATCCATCTGTACCATTTTCATGCATGTTAGAACAACTTATAGCTGCTGTTTAGCACAAATCAATTAAATGGCATTTGAATAATCACATATGGAGTTTGAAATTGAATCTTGTATTCAAACCAACTTCATTTAATCTGTTGCTAGTTGCATTAGCTCAAAACACATTCATATTGCCATGTCATGAGCATGCATCATATTGTGCATTGCATTGATTGCGTTCTTCCTTGTTTGCCGGTAATTGTCCCCTCTCGATAGACGTGTACCGGCGATGTGATCGATGACACCAATGAGGAACTATGTTATCTTCAGAAGTGCCAGGCAAGCAAAACCCCCTTGTTCATTCCGATAAAATCCCACTCTCTCGCTCCTGCTCTCTTTTACTGCATTAGGACAACACCGATTCATCTGTTACTTGCTGCGGTAGCTGAACCCCTTTATCCTTTGCATGACCTGTCATTGCCACAGTAAATAGATGAAACCCACTAGCATGAGTAGGAGTTGTTTGAGCCCTGTTGTGCCTACTCATTCATGCTTGTTTGTCATGCCTGCTACTGCTTAGAGTTGAGTCAGGTCTAATTCATCGGGGATGAATCAGAGGCGTGTGAACATGTCCTACTGTGTGTGAGCTAAGTGTGTGAACACGATTTGGTAAAGGTGGCGGTGAGAGGCCATGTAGGAGTACATGGTGGGTTGTCTCATTGCAGCCGTCCTCAGGAACTGAGTTCTGTGTTTGTGATCCATGATTCAGCTACTACCACGCATTGGGCCCGAAACCAATGGACCCTCTCGGCTTCTTAATCACCCTTGTCCTCTGTCCAGGAGTTGCAAGTAGTTTCTGGTGTTTGTAGTATGCTGGAGTCCGTGCGTAGCGCTGACCGTAGGGGTGGGCTGTGATGCGGTAGGCACGTGGCCGGGTAAACCGGGCGCCCGTTTGGTGTCACGGAACCCTGTTCACATCGTTTGGGGCTGTGAGCGAAACTCTGGCCGGATCTCCTCATGGATGGAACCCGAATAGGCGATAAACCTGGACTAGAGACTTGAGTGTTTAGGCAGGTCGTGGCCGACACCCACGTTGGGCTTCCGCTTGAAGGTTGCCGAGTACATGTCGTGTAAACGGCGGTAAGTGGTGAGAGCGTGTGTGAAGAAGTACACCCCTGCAGGGTTAACACCATCTATTCGAATAGCCGTGTCCGCGGAAAAGGACTTCTGGGTTGCGTATATCAGTTCATAGACAAG
Organism: Triticum aestivum; assembly: GCF_018294505.1. NCBI lineage: Eukaryota > Viridiplantae > Streptophyta > Magnoliopsida > Poales > Poaceae > Triticum > Triticum aestivum. Next base: position 277,302,172 of record NC_057803.1, on the reverse strand, counting down.
TGAAAGTGGATACTCTAAAATATGCAAGATAAGCGTGAGTGCTATGGATGGCGTTCTCGTAGGGAGACGGGAGCGGATCCATAGTGGTGTATTGATATGGTGAATATGTGGACTCGTGTGCGCCACGTCAAAAGAGTTACATTGCAGTCGTAGTTTAGGTTAGCCACCGAGTCAAAGCTGGCTTGCTGCAGTTAAACCCCACCATCCCTTTGTTGATAATGATGCATATGTAGATAGATCTGATGTAAGTCTTGCTGGGTACATTTGTACTCACGTTGCTTAATTTATGTTTTTGCAGAGAGACTTCAGTCTCACTAGTAGTTCCACGTGGACTTCGACGTTTAGCTTGTTACCTCAGCTACGATCTTGTGCCCTCGGCAGGATTTGGTAGATAGTCAGGCTTCTCAGCCTTTTTCATTTATAGATGTTTGTACTCAGACATGATAGCTTCCGCTTGTGCTTTTATTTGTATGCTCTGAATGTTGGGTCATGAGACTCATGTTTGTAATATCTCGCTCCTCGGAGCCTATTGGATAAATACTTGAGTCGTAGAGTCATGTTGTGATGCCATCTTGTGTTTTGCACATATCGAGCATATTGTGTGTATGTTATTGAAATGCTTGGTATGTGTGGGATCTGACTATCTAGTTGTTTATCTTTAGTAGCCTCTCTTACCGGGAAATGTCTCCTAGTGTTTCCACCGAGCCATGGTAGCTTGCTACTGCTCCGGAACACTTAGGCTGGCCGGCATGTGTCCTTTTTCGTTCCTGTGTCTGTCCCTCCGGGGAAATGTCACGCGATGAATACCGGAGTCCTGTTAGCCTGCTACAGCCCGGTTCACCGGAGTCCTGCTAGCCCAGTGCTACAGCCTGGATTCACTCGCTGATGACCGACACGTTCGATGCTGGGTCATGGATGCCTGTCCCTGCAAGTCTGTGCCACTTTGGGTTTACGACTAGCCATGTCAGCCCGGGCTCCTTATCATATGGATGCTAGCGACACTGTCATATACGTGTGCCAAAAGGCGCAAACGGTCCCGGGCTAAGGTAAGGCGACACCCGTGGGAATACCGTGCGTGAGGCCGCAAAGTGATATGAGGTGTTACATGCTAGATCGATGTGGCATTGAGTCGGGGTCCTGACATTAAAGGGCATCAGAAACTATGTGATGTCCTCAAAAAGCAGATCTTGAACCGAAACCCGAGGAAAGAGGGTGTTGGGTTCGTAAGGAAAATGAATGCTGATGCCTCTTACTGGAAACCCGAACAGTACCCCAAAACCACATGGGTTGCTGCAAAGGAATCTTCAGCAGATCCATCCACTCTATCTGGCTTCACTTGTGCAAACCCCATTGTCATTGATGAATCCTTTGATGCAAACTATAAATTGTTTAAGAATCAGAATGGTGAAGTGTTTGCCAGGTACATTGGTACTAACTGCAGGAACGGACCACCTATGAAGAAGATCTGGGTTCCGAAAAAGTGTCTGGAGAATCTTCCTGTGAATGTCATCATGACACCACACGTGAAGAAGACAAACCTCAGACCACAGGCTTCATATGGTCCAAAGGCTTCATACAGACAGAGGACTCACATGAGTCGCACTAACGCAAATGTTTTGCATGGAAACCATACTCAGGCCTATGAATATGAGCGCGGTTCATCAAACCACCATGTTCATAAGACCAAGAACTATTCTACTTATTCTTATGAGTACTATTGTCCGCCTGCAAGACTTTTTGCTAGGGCTCCAAAGCCAATGTTCTCAGACGCTGCACTTAAACTTATTGCTTCTAAGCCACCCTTGAAGATGTGGGTGGCTAAGAAAGCTTAACTCTTTTTTGCAGGGAAAGGTCTCCAGCAGAAAACCAAAATCGTCTGACGCTATTGCTGGGAACCTTAAACATCTTGTAGGGCGCAAGATCAAATGCCCGAATGGTCTTACTATGTACTTCATTCCTGAATCGCTTGCTACTCTCCCTATGAGTCCTAATCTGGATCTAAGCTTCCATAACCCACTGGTTCGTCAAATGTTTTTTCTTCACAATTCTCTTCGTGAAGCCTATCCCCCTAACTGCACTGTAGGGTACGACACCAGCGTCTTCAGAATGGACTATTGATAGTGGGTGTACCAATCACATGACTAGCAAAAGAAGCCTTCTTATGGACTCAACCTTACATCCATCCGACAAGAGTCACATCACATTTGCTGACACTGGTAAAAGTAAGGTACTGGGTCTAGGTAGAGTTGCAATCTCAAAGGATCAACACATGGATAAAGTCATGCTTGTTGAATCCCTTGGCTTCAACTTAATGTCTATCTCAATGCTTTGTGATTTGAACATGATCGTAATATTTGGAAAATATCGCTGCCTTGTACTAATGGAATCTGACAAGTCTCTAGTGTTTGAAGGGTATCGGAAAGATGATTTGTATGTAGTAGATTTCTTGGCAGGACCACAGCTTGCCGTATGTCTTCTAGCAAAAGCTTCAGAATGCTGGCTCTGGCATCGGAGGCTAGGGCATGCTGGCATGAGGAACCTCCACACCCTTGCAAAGAAGAAGCATGTCATAGGCATCGAGGGCGTCAAGTTCAAGAAAGATCACTTATGCGGTGCCTGTGAAGCAGGAAAGATGACGAGGGCCAAACATCCCTCGAAGACAATCATGACAACCACTCGACCCTTCGAACTGCTCCACATGGATCTTTTCGGTCCCACTCATTACTCAATTCTTACTACTATTGCTTGTCTCTATGGCTTTGTCATTGTTGATGATTATTCTAGATATACTTGGGTGCACGTAATCCTCTACAAGACTGAAGTGCAGGATGTCTTCAGACGCTTCGCCAATCGAGCAATGAACAACTATGGCGCCAAGATAAAGCACATCAGAAGTGACAATGGCACTGAATTCAAGAACACTGGCCTTGATACATATCTTGATACTTTGGGCATCACACATGAATTCTCAGCCCCGTACACGCCACAGCAGAATGGCGTCGTCGAACGCAAGAACAGAACCCTAATTGAAATGGCCTGAACGATGCTTGATGAATACAAGACTCCAAGAAAATTCTGGCCTGAAGCCATTGATACTGCATGCCATACAATCAATCATGTTTATCTTCACAAGCTTCTGAACAAGAAATCCTATGAGCTCCTTACTGGCAAGAAGCCAAATGTCAGTTACTTCAGAGTATTTGGCGCCAGGTGCTGGATCAAGGATCCACATCACACTTCAAAATTTGCACCAAAAGCACATGAGGGTTTTATGCTTGGATATGGAAAGGATTCGCACTCCTACAGAGTCTTCAATCTCTTCCATTATAAAGTGGTTGAAACAGTGGATGTGCGGTTCGATGAGACTAACGGTTCACAAAGAGAGCACCTGCCAAATGTGCTAGATGAAGTTCCATCCAGTGAATCAATCAAACTAATGGGAACTGGAGAAATCATACCCTCTGAAGCTCAACCTGAAGAGGAACTTATCATCTCCGCACCTGATCAACCTAAAGACAATGCTCAGCCTGAAGACAATCCCTCTAACAATGACAATGATCAGCAAGAGCAAAATCTTCGCCCTGTACATCCTCGTGTTGCCAATGAAGTGCAGATTGAGAGAATAATTGATAGCATCAATGCACCCGGTCCGCTCACTCGTTCAAGGGCAACTCAGCTAGCAAATTTCTGTGGGCACTTCGCATTCGTCTCAATAACAGAACCCAAGAAAGTTGAAGAAGCCTTCATGAAACCTGAATGGATTCAAGCCATGCAAGAAGAGCTTCAACAGTTTGAGCTGAATAATGTATGGGAACTAGTTAAGCGTCCTGATCCTCGGAAGCACAATATAATAGGCACCAAATGGATATACCGCAACAAGCAAGATGAGCATGGTCAAGTTGTCAGTAACAAAGCTCGTCTCATTGCTCAAGGATATACTCAAGTGGAAGGAATTGACTTCGATGAAACATTTGCTCCTATGGCTAGACTTGAAGCCATACGCATACTCCTGGCCTATGCAAATCATCATAACATACTTCTGTATCAAATGGATGTGAAGAGCGCTTTTCTCAATGGCAAGATTGAAGAAGAAGTGTATGTTGCACAACCGCCTAGCTTTGAAGATCCAAAACATCCTGACATGGTATACAAGCTCAACAAGGCACAGTATGGCCTCAAACAAGCCCCTCGGGCTTGGTATGACACACTCAAATACTTCCTGAAGAGCAAAGGCTTCATACCTGGTTCCCTAGACCCCACTCTCTTCACGAAGACATATGATGGTGAACTGTTTCTGTGCCAAATATATGTGGACGACATTATCTTCGGCTGCACCAATCAGAAGTACAGTGAAGAGTTTGGATTATGATGCAAGAGCAATATCAGATGTCCATGATGGGAGAGCTGAAGTTCTTCCTCGCTCTTCAAATATGACAGCAACGCAATGGCATCTTCATATCTCAAGAGAAGTATCTCAAAGATTGCCTGAAGAAGTTCGGTATGCAAGACTGCAAAGGCTTCACGACGCCAATGCCAGCCAAACATCATCTGGGTCCCGACGACAATGATAAAGAGTTTGATCAAAAGGTATACTGGTCCATGATTGGTTCTTTCCTTATCTATGTGCATCTAGGCCAGATATTATGCTTAGTGTTTGCATGTGTGCTCGATTCCAAGAGGCACCAAAGGAGTCGCATCACTTAGCTATGAAGTGAATTCTTCGATATTTGGCTCACACCCCATCTCTAGGATTGTGGTATCCAAAGGGCTCAGAGTTTGATCTGGTTGGATTCTCGGATGCTGATTATGCTGGTGACAAGGTGGATCGCAAGTCTACATCAGGCACATGTCTTTTTCTGGGACGATCACTTGTATGTTGGTCTTCAAAGAAGCAGAACTGTGTATCTCTCTCCACTGCTGAATCTGAATACATTGCTGCTGTATCTTGCTGCGCTCAGCTTCTATGGATGAAGCAAACACTCAAAGACTATGGCATTCATCTGAAACAAGTGCCACTCTACTGCGACAACAAAAGCGCCATCAAGATTGCCAACAATCCAGTTCAGCACTCGAAGACAAAGCACATTGAAATTCGTCATCACTTTCTCAGAGATCATGTTGTGAAGGAAGATATTGATATCATAGACGTCAACACTGAAGAGCAATTGGCAGATATCTTCACCAAGCCCTTGGATTAGAAGAGATTTTGCAAGTTACGGTGTGAGCTAAATATCTTGGAATCCTCAAATGTCCTGTGATCAGGCACACATCCTAACACTTATGCATATTGATGACTTAGATGTGCAACACACGAAGTAAAGTATATCTTCAATCAATGAAGACATACATTCTAAGTGTGAATACATTAATGTGGAATTTGACTTCAGAGCGCCATGATAATTGTGCATCGTGTCTGGGTCTAATACTTCCTATACGGTGGGTAACGCCACCACCAAAGGTTCTGTTTGAAGTGTTTCACTCATGGCGTTACATTTGCTATGTCTTCACATTTGGTTTGGCTTCAATCTCAACATGTCTTCATGATTATCTTCACTATGTTGAATATATATATATATATATATATATATATATATATATATACACTAGTGTTCTGTCCTCTACAACATTCACTTATAGCTATGTCTTCTTGTTAAATCTTTTGAACTAAGTGAATGTAATCGGACCCTAACCTCTCTATGCTTTTTATCTCAAACTCTATATCTCCAAATCATATGCATTCTATTGAAACAGTCGAATGTCTTCTCTGCGTCCTTGCCAGCAGAAGATACAGAGACAAACATTAAGTCCGTTTTCAATGCTCATTCCTTCACCTGAAACCCGGAGAAGTGGGAATGACCACCCGACAATCCAGGTGTGCGTGGGACGTGGAACAACCCCCGATATGCTGCATGATGGCCACGTGTTCCTCAGATGTGAATCGCTAGGGGCACCTGTGTAATAACACTGAGCCGCCCATGTCCCTATAAATACACGCCTCACCACAGTCATTATCTATTCTTCCACTCTCGCACGAACCCTAGCGCCACCACTAGCCCTTGACGACGCCGGTGACGAAGTGCTTCGCTGCCGCAACCTCTCCGACGCTGTCTTCACGCCGACCGCGACATCGTCCTCTCCGCCATCGCCGTAGGTGTCCTCCATCGCCAAGTTAGGGCACGGACGATCGAACTGCTCGGCCTCCTCTTCCACTCTGTCTAGCAGTTCTTCGTGTGGTAAATAAAACTTCCTTTTTACGGCCCCTTTGATCCTATAGCTTCATCTCTTTCTACCACAAGCAGTTTCCATTCACACAAGTTGGATCTCTTTCATACTGCATCTCATAATATGCCTAGTATATTCACTTATGCTTCACAAAGTAGTTAGATTCCTCACTTGTACTGATCCATGGATTCGTACAAATCTGGAACCAACTCCTTATCTATGAGTGAATGTCTTCACACGATGAGGTCAATGTCTTCTAAACTGATTTATCTTCAAAATCTTCTGAGAATGCATATGACCTCTTCCCCTTCCCTCGCACCTTAATGTTGTCACAGGTACATGTCCGTGGGAGAATCCCTTGGTTCTCATAGTCTGCATTCATTTGCAGAATTCTTACAGCATCTATAAATTCTCCCGAAGTCAGTTCCTGTTTGTCCAGCAAGCGAAAGCCTTTGAAGCCTTTGAACGTATTCAAGCCTTTCAGTTTAAAGTTCATTGCTTCAGAGAAATCTGTAAGGAAGGGAGGCAGACAGCGTCGTGGCGGAACATCAAGAGATCTACCTAATGACCTCTCAGAACTTTACAAGACAGATCCTGAAGAGGATTATAATCAGCGCAAGACCCAAATCCAGTGGATTCGAAGATATTGGGCAGAACAATGGTTCAAATACCGGTTTGTGACCCAAGAATATGCTGAGGAAAATGCCATCAAGCGACCGTGGGGAGACATCCTATACAAGAATCTTCAACCCAGGTCCAGAGAAGAAGCCATTGAACAAGGCTTCTATCCCTGCATGGTCCGTGGGCCACAGCCTACAGATGCACACCCATCGTCACTACTATGGTGCCGTGACGACAATCTGTTCAAGCGCAACTTCCAAATTGCCCAGAACTCAGCGAAGCAGAACAAGAAGTCTTTGGGATTAGACTTCAACCCTGGTCCCTCTGCTCCCCGTGCCGATGGAACTCGCGAAGCTGAACCCAATCTTCTTGGGCCCTTCTACAACCTTGAAGGTCTCATCACCCATATCGTGGTTCAAGGGACTGCCATGAATGAGCCTGCAGATGAAGCTGAATCAGATGAAGCGCCTGCAGCACCGAAGCCAAAGAAACTGAAGCAGCCAAAAGCTTCCAAGCCTGCCTCTGCACGAAAAATCTCACGGGTGAAGCCACTGGCCACTGCACCTCCTGAAGACAGTGTGCAGTCTGAAGATCTGTCACGCATCTCCAAGCCCCAGAAGGTCAAGATGCCTCTGCCACACACCAGCCAGGAACTGACAGCTGCTGCTATTCTGCGCAACGATGCCATTGATCTGTCCAGTGATGAAGATCTTACAGATGACGCTCTTGAGCAGCTGATCAAGAGCAAAGAAGAAGCAGAAATCTTCAACAATTTGCCTCTCTTTGACGTGGCAATCATCCATGACTTCATCGATGAGTGGTTTGAAACGCCCAACCTCAGCTTTGAAGACCTGCAACTTCCCATTGGTCTCAGTGTCGCCTTCCATGGCGCCATTGCTTCAGAATTAGCTATCGCCCAGCGCATTGTTGAACTGAAGCAAAAGATTGACTATGAGAAAGCTCAGTTCAAGAAGCATATGGCCAAGCTCAGCATGCAAGAGGTCAAGAACTTCAAGATCATGTTGCACGAGCTTAAAGAAGCCTTTCTCAAGAAGCGTGAAGAAGCTCAAGGTTCTCGTGAGCACATGAAGAGCCTGGCTGACAAGTGTGTGCAAGCCTACAATGAGGCTGAGAAGCGCAAGGCCCTTGGGCATCCTGGCATCGACCCCAGGATGGCTGCAAAGAAGAAGAAGAAGCCCGCTATGGCCGAACCCGACGCACCAAGGCAGGAAGCAGATCCCATTGTCTTCCCAACTAGCATGACTGGCTCAAAGCCAAAGGCCAGGTCAACCGCTTCAGAGCTGAAGAAGACGAGGACTGCTGAGGCTGAAGCCAGAAAGAAGAAACATCCTGAAGCCTCTGCTACTGCTCCCTCCAAGAAGAAGCGGAAGACCAAGAAGGAACGGGCTGCTCCCACAGAGCCCTTGATTGTTGAACCCATCTCCATGGTTCGCCCTGACACTGAACCTCAAGAGCGTCAACTGACTGTCCATGAGCCTGCTTTCATAGAGGCTCATGAAGCTGAAGACTTTCCAGTAGCTGATCCCATCACTGCTGAAGACATTGGTCACCATGACCATGTTGAAGATGATGCAGTTCTTCCTCAGCTCGAGCACCAACAGGTATCATCGCCTATGCTAACGCATAGCGAGCTCATCAGCATTGGTCGTCCTCTAACGCCAATTGCTCAGGATGCATCATGGGCTGATCGCCCACAAGCACAAGAAGAAGAAGAAGACTTTGAGGCCCAGCCAACTCCAACTCCACAGGCGTCGCCAGCGTTACGCAGGCTTCGCAAAGGACCAAGGCCTCCAGTCTCTGAGTCTGAGAATACTGCTGAAGACATTCCGGCTGCATCAGCCGATGAAGAAGAAACCCCAAAAGCTGCTACTTCCCCGTCCCACCAAGTAGCTGTTCTCGCGGAGAACGTGACTGTGACCGACCCTCCAGCTCGTCAAGTGGAGGTTGAGAATCGCGAGGCTGCCACTACCAACACCAATGAAGCCACTGACGCTGTCATGGCTGAAGCCAATGTGGAGCCTACACCAAAAAAAGCACCAGAAGTCAGCGAAGCCACTGATGCTACTGCTTCTGTTCCTGCATCTGCTGCTGGTCCTCAGTTTGACTATCATGTTGAGCACAGGCCTCAGGTACAGAAGCCAATCCCAAGACTGCCCAGGTTTCCAGGTCCTGCATCAGCACCTGGATCCTTCAATGTCAATGGCTTCAAAGCAGACAACACTTTCTTCAATAGCTCCAGGAACCCCTACTCAAGGGAAAGAATATCATCTGATCAGTTCTAGAGCTATCCGCGGCGAAGCTATTACTCCGGCATTCTATACAATCAAGGTCGCATCTTCCCACATAAGCGCCTTGACATTGAAGCAATAGCTGGTCTGCCCTGTCTGGAAGAAGCTCTAGATTGCTTCAAAGAGGTTGGATTGCTGCCATTTGTCACCGACCAAGAGCACTGGAATGAAGAGTTGCTGCTTCAATTCTATGCCACACTTCACATCCGTGGATACAACAGAGATCCGAAGACTTGGGTCCTGGAGTGGATGACAGGAAATGTTCATCATGAAGCCAAAGCCTTTGATATCATTGAGCTCACTGGTCTGCCCACTCCTGGCGATCTCTATGAACATGGCTGTCAGCTTCACAGTGAAGCTGTGGAGAGCATCTTTTAGAGGCCTGAACCTAACATGAGTCAGATGCTCAGTATGATGAAGCCATTGCCCCAAGATGCTGCATATCCCAAGGAGTTCTTCGTTGAAGACCTTGAGTGTCTGCCAAGAACTATTTATCACATCATAAGGCGAACTCTCTGGCCCATCAAAGGACATTCTCCACATGCTAAGCTGGAAGGTGCAATGAAGACTTTGGTCTTCTATATTCTTCATGGCAAATGCTTCAATGCACAGGACTTCTTCATCCGCCAACTTGCTGCATCAGGCTCTGATCTTTTTGGCTTGAAGTTCTATGCTCCATGGATAATGTGGCTGATTAAACTCCACTCCGCTATCTCATATCAGCCATCTGCTCGCAATCATCGGATCTTTCTGCCTGATGTGGATATGTCTGTTGAAGCCATTTATCCTGAGCCTGCAAAGAACCTCTAAGTCTTCAGAATGCGGAGCATCAAAGTTTTTCTCAGAACATTGAAGGAGTTGAAGCAGTCACTCGTGTGTATCCTTTGGCTGGAACTACATGTGCACCACATCATGCCCTTACTGAAGCCACTGATAGCACAATTGCCCAACGTCCCAAGAAGCGCACTCGTGTTCTCAATGACCGAGAGCTTCTGGTGGCTCTTCATCAGAAACAGGATAGGCATCATGACTGGCTGAAGCGCCAAATGCAAAGCCTCTTGGTGGATGTCAACCGCATTTGCAATCTTGCCACCAAGAATGCCTTTGTTGCCCATGAAACCTCTCGACGCACATGGAAAGGGCTGACGCTGATGTGCTCTGAAGATGATCTTCAAGAGGATGGCTTCTCTGAACGCTTCAAGTTTGACTCCACACCTCCTCGAAGGGCAGTGCTGCGACAAACTCCATCTCTTGAAGACTCTGAGTTCTCTTCCTCTGCTGCAACTATGAATGCCAGAGTGATCGAGGATGAAGACGATGCTACTTCACCGCCACCTCCTTCAGCACACGTCGACACTGCTCCAAGTTCTTCTGCACCGCCGAACACCACCGACGACCCTGCTGCTTCACCTACTCTTCATGGGAACGAGTAGATGCTCTATGTCTTCAAACCTTTTTGGTCCTTACTGACAAAAGGGGGAGAAACATAAGAGTTTGATAGTCTTCAAGCGGGTCCATATGGGCGGTTGCTTTATATTTTGCTTCATGTTTACAACTCTCGATTTGATACATTTGGTTCTTTGAGTTGTAACACTTAAACTCGATGGTCGTCTGCTACTTATTTTCCACTTTGTGATGCGATGATAAATTCCGCATGTGCGACGATAAATTCCGCACTTAGATCATTTTGCAGACGTCCATTTTCCGTTATGCATGTCATTATCTTCACATACCTTCACATGCATAGTGGATTGTCATCATAAGTTGAAGAGGATCTCCACAAGCACAACCTGCCATGTGCATTTGCATTCCAAAAGCAAATTACTTATATGCACATCTTCAGGGGGAGCCCTCACAGCTTATGAAGACAATTCCTTATCCTTTACAATTTCACATATTATATTCCCCGTTGAAAACTTCAACTAGTTTGTCATCAATCACCAAAAAGGGGGAGATTGTAAGTGCATCTAGTGCCACCCCTAGTTGGTTTTGGAGTATTGACGACAAACCTAGTTGAGGGACTAATGTGTTTGTGAGAATTGCAGGATAACACAGGTAGAAGTCCCTCATTGATTCGGTTTTCCTACCAGAGATGACCCCTAAAAATGTATGAAGACATTGATGTCAAAGGTGGTTTATGAAGATATTCTCATTGAAGACTATGACAAGAGAAGACATCGCATGAAGCCTATGGAGCTCGAAGACTTAGATCTTTTGTAGTTCTGTTTCTTCTTTGTTGAGTCATAGGAACCACCGTACTGTTAAGTGGGGTCCAAGAGAACCAGTCAGAATGACTGAAGTGATGCTTAACCAAAACCTATGTCTTCGAGTGAAGACTATGAGAGTGAATCTTGTCCAGAGTCGGACAAGTCAGCTTTGCTTGTAGCCCAAGTAAAGTTGCTGTGTGAGTTTGAAATCTGTCCGTTGGAACACGTGTCAGTTCCTTAGTGACCCAGGGTCATTTCGGACAAATCAGGTCGGGTTGCCTAGTGGCTATAAATAGCCCACCCCCTACAACCATAAATGGTTGGCTGCTCAGAGTTAGAGTACGGCTTTTGTCGTTTGAGAGCAACCCACCTCGAAGCCTTTGAGAGAGAATTCCTTGGGAGGATAAAGCCCTAACCACCCAGAGCCAAAGAGTGTTAGGCATCACTTAAGTCTTCTTGTCTGTGTGATTTGAAGACTTATTACACTTGAGGACTGTGAATCCTCCAGACGGTTAGGCGTCGCGTTCTGAGCATCCAAGAGCCATTGTGGATCGCCGGTGAACGAAGTCTGTGAAGGTTTGGGAGTCTACCTTGAAGACTTACCAGAGTGAATGGGTGAGGTCTATGTGACCTTAGCTCAAGGGGAATACGGTGAAGACTGGGTGTCCTGAGCTGCGTGTTCAGGACTGGGTTGTAACGCCCTCGATGCGGCTATAGCTCCCACGTGTCGAGGCACGACTTAGAGGCATAACCACATTGAAAGCAATGTCGCAAGTCAGGCAATCATTACAACATCCCATGTAATATATAATAAAAGGGGGAGATAACATAGTTGGCTTACACTCGCCACGTCACATCAGAGTACATAAATAACATCCATCAGACAAATCACTCATGGCCCGACTACGGTGCCAAAATAGAAAAGACCCCCAACATGCGACAAGGCCCTGAAATCAGCAATCTCAGGTACCTCTCTTCGCAAGCTTGCACAAGACAACACACACATCCTAAAAATGCATGGGTAACACCTCTGGAAAGAAGACAAAATGCTTAACAATTCATCCCAAAGGAGCACAGGCATATCATGCACGAATTAAACATAGCAAAAATGACAAAAGTGCATGATGAACTAACGGATCTGCAATTTAACTCATGAAGCCTCCTTCTAACAGCATTTTGGGCATCAAGATGACCTCAAATGCAAATGATGCAATGGAGTGAAATGATGCACATGTCGAGGCGAAGATTTTGATATATCATATGCCCAAAACGGAGCTACGGTTGCGGAGATACAAGCAGTCAAATGTAGCAAAAAAATAAGGGGGAGAGGGAAAGTCAACCCCTAGGGTTTCAAAATTCCAGATCTGAGATCCAGATCGAGGCACGGGAACCGAGGCGGCCGGGGTACTGTAGCTCGCCGGAGTCGGAGCTCGCCAGAGACGCGGGCCGTCGGTCGGGGAGGAGGTTGCCGGGGCAGCGCCGGCGTGGAGGCGGTCGGCGCGGCG